>NW_027206841.1:0-229727 GCF_032191515.1 Phaenicophaeus curvirostris
CAGAGGGGAGTCTAATGAGGGCAAGCATTTGATGGTAGCAGCTTCCCTGCGGGAGATACTCTCTTTGCCAAAATCGCCTTATTATCCGCAGTTAAGTTACAATTCAGTACCCTATCCTAAAGCTTGCTGTTAGGAGGGAATCTGCAGCTTGCAGTGAAAGCGCTTCCAGAGGGGAGTCTAACGAGGGCAAACACTTGATGGTAGCAGCTTCCCTGCGGGAGATAGTCTCTTTGCCAAAATCGCATTATTAGCCTCAGTTAAGTTACAATTCAGTACCCTATCCTAAAGCTTGGTGTTAGGAGGGAATCTGCAGCTTGCAGTGAAAGCGCTTCCAGAGGGGAGTCTAATGAGGGCAAACATTTGATGGTAGCAGCTTCCCTGCGGGAGATACTCTCTTTGCCAAAATCGCATTATTAGGCGAAAGTAAGTTACAATTCAGTACCCTATCCTAAAGCTTGCTGTTAGGAGGGAATCTGCAGCTTGCAGTGAAAGCGCTTCCAGAGGGGAGTCTAATGAGGGCAAAGATTTGATGGTAGCAGCTTCCCTGCGTGAGATAGTCTCTTTGCCAAAATCGCATTATTAGGAGAAAGTAAGTTACAATTCAGTACCCTATCCTAAAGCTTGCTGTTAGGAGGGAATCTTCAGCTTGCAGTGAAAGCGCTTCCAGAGGGGAGTCTAATGAGGGCAAAGATTTGATGGTAGCAGCTTCCCTGCGGGAGATAGTCTCTTTGCCAAAATCGCATTATTAGGCGAAAGTAAGTTACAATTCAGTACCCTATCCTAAAGCTTGCTGTTAGGAGGGAATCTGCAGCTTGCAGTGAAAGCGCTTCCAGAGGGGAGTCTAATGAGGGCAAACATTTGATGGTAGCAGCTTCCCTGCGGGAGATACTCTCTTTGCCAAAATCGCATTATTAGGCGAAAGTAAGTTACAATTCAGTACCCTATCCTAAAGCTTGCTGTTAGGAGGGAATCTGCAGCTTGCAGTGAAAGCGCTTCCAGAGGGGAGTCTAACGAGGGCAAACATTTGATGGTAGCAGCTTCCCTGCGGGAGATAGTCTCTTTGCCAAAATCGCATTATTAGGCGAAAGTAAGCTACAATTCAGTACTCTATCCTAAAGCTTGCTGTTAGGAGGGAATCTGCAGCTTGCAGTGAAAGCGCTTCCAGAGGGGAGTCTAATGAGGCAAACATCTGATGGTAGCAGCTTCGCTGCGGGAGATAGTCTCTTTGCCAATATCGCTTTATTAGGCGAAAGTAAGTTACAATTCAGTACCCTATCCTAAAGCTTGCTGTTAGGAGGGAATCTGCAGCTTGCAGTGAAAGCGCTTCCAGAGGGGAGTCTAAGGAGGGCAAACATTTGATGGTAGCAGCTTCCCTGCGGGAGATAGTCTCTTTGCCAAAATCGCATTATTAGGCGAAAGTAAGTTACAATTCAGTACCCTATCCTAAAGCTTGCTGTTAGGAGGGAATCTGCAGCTTGCAGTGAAAGCGCTTCCAGAGGGGAGTCTAACGAGGGCAAAGATTTGATGGTAGCAGCTTCCCTGCGGGAGATACTCTCTTTGCCAAAATCGCATTATTAGGCGAAAGTAAGTTACAATTCAGTACCCTATCCTAAAGCTTGCTGTTAGGAGGGAATCTGCAGCTTGCAGTGAAAGCGCTTCCAGAGGGGACTCTATCGAGGGCAAAGATTTGATGGTAGCAGCTTCCCTGCGGGAGATAGTCTCTTTGCCAAAATCGCATTATTAGGCGAAAGTAAGTTACAATTCGGTACTCTATCCTAAAGCTTGCTGTTAGGAGGGAATCTGCAGCTTGCAGTGAAAGCGCTTCCAGAGGGGAGTCTAATGAGGGCAAACATTTGATGGTAGCAGCTTCCCTGCGGGAGATAGTCTCTTTGCCAAAATCGCATTATTAGGCGAAAGTAAGTTACAATTCAGTACCCTATCCTAAAGCTTGCTGTTAGGAGGGAATCTGCAGCTTGCACTGAAAGCGCTTCCAGAGGGGAGTCTAAGGAGGGCAAACATTTGATGGCAGCAGCTTCCCTGCTGGAGATACTCTCTTTGCCATAACCGCATTATTAGGCGAAAGTAAGTTACAATTCAGTACCCAATCCTAAAGCTTGCTGTTAGGAGGGAATCTGCAGCTTGCAGTGAATGCGCTTCCAGAGGGGAGTCTAATGAGGGCAAACATTTGATGGTAGCAGCTTCCCTGCGGGAGATAGTCTCTTTGCCAAAATCGCATTATTAGCCTCAGTTAAGTTACAATTCAGTACCCTATCCTAAAGCTTGCTGTTAGGAGGGAATCTGCAGCTTGCAGTGAAAGCGCTTCCAGAGGGGAGTCTAATGAGGGCAAGCATTTGATGGTAGCAGCTTCCCTGCGGGAGATACTCTCTTTGCCAAAATCGCCTTATTATCCGCAGTTAAGTTACAATTCAGTACCCTATCCTAAAGCTTGCTGTTAGGAGGGAATCTGCAGCTTGCAGTGAAAGCGCTTCCAGAGGGGAGTCTAACGAGGGCAAACACTTGATGGTAGCAGCTTCCCTGCGGGAGATAGTCTCTTTGCCAAAATCGCATTATTAGCCTCAGTTAAGTTACAATTCAGTACCCTATCCTAAAGCTTGGTGTTAGGAGGGAATCTGCAGCTTGCAGTGAAAGCGCTTCCAGAGGGGAGTCTAATGAGGGCAAACATTTGATGGTAGCAGCTTCCCTGCGGGAGATACTCTCTTTGCCAAAATCGCATTATTAGGCGAAAGTAAGTTACAATTCAGTACCCTATCCTAAAGCTTGCTGTTAGGAGGGAATCTGCAGCTTGCAGTGAAAGCGCTTCCAGAGGGGAGTCTAATGAGGGCAAAGATTTGATGGTAGCAGCTTCCCTGCGTGAGATAGTCTCTTTGCCAAAATCGCATTATTAGGAGAAAGTAAGTTACAATTCAGTACCCTATCCTAAAGCTTGCTGTTAGGAGGGAATCTTCAGCTTGCAGTGAAAGCGCTTCCAGAGGGGAGTCTAATGAGGGCAAAGATTTGATGGTAGCAGCTTCCCTGCGGGAGATAGTCTCTTTGCCAAAATCGCATTATTAGGCGAAAGTAAGTTACAATTCAGTACCCTATCCTAAAGCTTGCTGTTAGGAGGGAATCTGCAGCTTGCAGTGAAAGCGCTTCCAGAGGGGAGTCTAATGAGGGCAAACATTTGATGGTAGCAGCTTCCCTGCGGGAGATACTCTCTTTGCCAAAATCGCATTATTAGGCGAAAGTAAGTTACAATTCAGTACCCTATCCTAAAGCTTGCTGTTAGGAGGGAATCTGCAGCTTGCAGTGAAAGCGCTTCCAGAGGGGAGTCTAACGAGGGCAAACATTTGATGGTAGCAGCTTCCCTGCGGGAGATAGTCTCTTTGCCAAAATCGCATTATTAGGCGAAAGTAAGCTACAATTCAGTACTCTATCCTAAAGCTTGCTGTTAGGAGGGAATCTGCAGCTTGCAGTGAAAGCGCTTCCAGAGGGGAGTCTAATGAGGCAAACATCTGATGGTAGCAGCTTCGCTGCGGGAGATAGTCTCTTTGCCAATATCGCTTTATTAGGCGAAAGTAAGTTACAATTCAGTACCCTATCCTAAAGCTTGCTGTTAGGAGGGAATCTGCAGCTTGCAGTGAAAGCGCTTCCAGAGGGGAGTCTAAGGAGGGCAAACATTTGATGGTAGCAGCTTCCCTGCGGGAGATAGTCTCTTTGCCAAAATCGCATTATTAGGCGAAAGTAAGTTACAATTCAGTACCCTATCCTAAAGCTTGCTGTTAGGAGGGAATCTGCAGCTTGCAGTGAAAGCGCTTCCAGAGGGGAGTCTAACGAGGGCAAAGATTTGATGGTAGCAGCTTCCCTGCGGGAGATACTCTCTTTGCCAAAATCGCATTATTAGGCGAAAGTAAGTTACAATTCAGTACCCTATCCTAAAGCTTGCTGTTAGGAGGGAATCTGCAGCTTGCAGTGAAAGCGCTTCCAGAGGGGACTCTATCGAGGGCAAAGATTTGATGGTAGCAGCTTCCCTGCGGGAGATACTCTCTTTGCCAAAATCGCATTATTAGGCGAAAGTAAGTTACAATTCAGTACCCTATCCTAAAGCTTGCTGTTAGGAGGGAATCTGCAGCTTGCAGTGAAAGCGCTTCCAGAGGGGAGTCAAATGAGGGCAAACATTTGATGGTAGCAGCTTCCCTGCGGGAGATAGTCTCTTTGCCAAAATCGCATTATTAGGCGAAAGTAAGTTACAATTCAGTACCCTATCCTAAAGCTTGCTGTTAGGAGGGAATCTGCAGCTTGCAGTGAAAGCGCTTCCAGAGGGGAGTGTAATGAGGGCAAACATTTGATGGTAGCAGCTTCCCTGCGGGAGATACTCTCTTTGCCAAAATCGCATTATTAGGCGAAAGTAAGTTACAATTCAGTACCCTATCCTAAAGCTTGCTGTTAGGAGGGAATCTGCAGCTTGCAGTGAAAGCGCTTCCAGAAAGGAGTCTAATGAGGGCAAAGATTTGATGGTAGCAGCTTCCCTGCGGGAGATAGTCTCTTTACCAGAATCGCATTATTAGGCGAAAGTAAGTTACAATTCAGTACCCTATCCTAAAGCTTGCTGTTAGGAGGGAATCTGCAGCTTGCAGTGAAAGCGCTTCCAGAGGGGAGTGTAATGAGGGCAAACATTTGATGGTAGCAGCTTCCCTGCGGGAGATAGTCTCTTTGCCAAAATCGCATTATTAGGCGAAAGTAAGTTACAATTCAGTACCCTATCCTAAAGCTTGCTGTTAGGAGGGAATCTGCAGCTTGCAGTGAAAGCGCTTCCAGAGGGGAGTCTAATGAGGGCAAACATTTGATGGTAGAGCTTCGCTGCGGGAGATAGTCTCTTTGCCAATATCGCATTATTAGGCGAAAGTAAGTTACAATTCAGTACCCTATCCTAAAGCTTGCTGTTAGGAGGGAATCTGCAGCTTGCACTGAAAGCGCTTCCAGAGGGCAGTCTAATGAGGGCAAACATTTGATGGTAGCAGCTTCCCTGCAGGAGATACTCTCATTGCCAAAATCGCATTATTAGGCGAAAGTAAGTTACAATTCAGTACCCTTTCCTAAAGCTTGCTGTTAGGAGGGAATCTGCAGCTTGCAGTGAAAGCGCTTCCAGAGGGGAGTCTAACGAGGGCAAAGATTTGATGGTAGCAGCTTCCCTGCGGGAGATACTCTCTTTGCCAAAATCGCCTTATTAGGCGAAAGTAAGTTACAATTCAGTACCCTATCCTAAAGCTTGCTGTTAGGAGGGAATCTGCAGCTTGCACTGAAAGCGCTTCCAGAGGGGAGTCTAATGAGGGCAAACATTTGATGGTAGCAGCTTCCCTGCGGGAGATACTCTCTTTGCCAAAATCGCATTATTAGGCGAAAGTAAGTTACAATTCAGTACCCTATCCTAAAGCTTGCTGTTAGGAGGGAATCTGCAGCTTGCAGTGAAAGCGCTTCCAGAGGGGAGTCTAATGAGGGCAAACATTTGATGGTAGCAGCTTCCCTGCGGGAGATACTCTCTTTGCCAAAATCGCATTATTAGGCGAAAGTAAGTTACAATTCAGTACCCTATCCTAAAGCTTGCTGTTAGGAGGGAATCTGCAGCTTGCAGTGAAAGCGCTTCCAGAGGGGAGTCTAATGAGGGCAAACATTTGATGGTAACAGCTTCCCTGCGGGAGATAGTCTCTTTGCCAAAATCGCATTATTAGGCGAAAGTAAGTTACAATTCAGTACCCTATCCTAAAGCTTGCTGTTAGGAGGGAATCTGCAGCTTGCAGTGAAAGCGCTTCCAGAGGGGAGTCTAATGAGGGCAAACATTTGATGGTAGCAGCTTCGCTGCGGGAGATACTCTCTTTGCCAAAATCGCATTATTATGCGAAAGTAAGTTACAATTCAGTACCCTATCCTAAAGCTTGCTGTTAGGAGGGAATCTGCAGCTTGCAGTGAAAGCGCTTCCAGAGGGGAGTCTAACGAGGGCAAACATTTGATGGTAGCAGCTTCGCTGCGGGAGATAGTCTCTTTGCCAAAATCGCTTTATTAGGCGAAAGTAAGTTACAATTCAGTACCCTATCCTAAAGCTTGCTGTTAGGAGGGAATCTGCAGCTTGCAGTGAAAGCGCTTCCAGAGGGGAGTCTAACGAGGGCAAACATTTGATGGTAGCAGCTTCCCTGCGGGAGATACTCTCTTTGCCAAAATCGCATTATTAGGCGAAAGTAAGTTACAATTCAGTACCCTATCCTAAAGCTTGCTGTTAGGAGGGAATCTGCAGCTTGCAGTGAAAGCGCTTCCAGAGGGGAGTCTAACGAGGGCAAAGATTTGATGGTAGCAGCTTCCCTGCGGGAGATACTCTCTTTGCCAAAATCGCCTTATTAGCCTCAGTTAAGTTACAATTCAGTACCCTATCCTAAAGCTTGCTGTTAGGAGGGAATCTGCAGCTTGCAGTGAAAGCGCTTCCAGAGGGGAGTCTAATGAGGGCAAACATTTGATGGTAGCAGCTTCGCTGCGGGAGATACTCTCTTTGCCAAAATCGCATTATTAGCCGCAGTTAAGTTACAATTCAGTACCCTATCCTAAAGCTTGCTGTTAGGAGGGAATCTGCAGCTTGCAGTGAAAGCGCTTCCAGAGGGGAGTGTAATGAGGGCAAAAATTTGATGGTAGCAGCTTCCCTGCGGGAGATACTCTTATTGCCAAAATCGCATTATTAGGCGAAAGTAAGTTACAATTCAGTACCCTATCCTAAAGCTTGCTGTTAGGAGGGAATCTGCAGCTTGCAGTGAAAGCGCTTCCAGAGGGGACTCTATCGAGGGCAAAGATTTGATGGTAGCAGCTTCCCTGCGGGAGATACTCTCTTTGCCAAAATCGCATTATTAGGCGAAAGTAAGTTACAATTCAGTACCCTATCCTAAAGCTTGCTGTTAGGAGGGAATCTGCAGCTTGCAGTGAAAGCGCTTCCAGAGGGGAGTCTAACGAGGGCAAACATTTGATGGTAGCAGCTTCCCTGTGGGAGATAGTCTCTTTGCCAAAATCGCTTTATTAGGCGAAAGTAAGTTACAATTCAGTACCCTATCCTAAAGCTTGCTGTTAGGAGGGAATCTGCAGCTTGCAGTGAAAGCGCTTCCAGAGGGGAGTCTAACGAGGGCAAACATTTGATGGTAGCAGCTTCCTTGCGGGAGATACTCTCTTTGCCAAAATCGCATTATTAGGCGAAAGTAAGTTACAATTCAGTACCCTATCCTAAAGCTTGCTGTTAGGAGGGAATCTGCAGCTTGCAGTGAAAGCGCTTCCAGAGGGGAGTCTAACGAGGGCAAAGATTTGATGGTAGCAGCTTCCCTGCGGGAGATACTCTCTTTGCCAAAATCGCATTATTAGGCGAAAGTAAGTTACAATTCAGTACCCTATCCTAAAGCTTGCTGTTAGGAGGGAATCTGCAGCTTGCAGTGAAAGCGCTTCCAGAGGGGACTCTATCGAGGGCAAAGATTTGATGGTAGCAGCTTCCCTGCGGGAGATACTCTCTTTGCCAAAATCGCATTATTAGGCGAAAGTAAGTTACAATTCAGTACCCTATCCTAAAGCTTGCTGTTAGGAGGGAATCTGCAGCTTGCAGTGAAAGCGCTTCCAGAGGGGAGTCTAATGAGGGCAAGCATTTGATGTTAGCAGCTTCCCTGCGGGAGATACTCTCTTTGCCAAAATCGCATTATTAGGCGAAAGTAAGTTACAATTCAGAACCCTATCCTAAAGCTTGCTGTTAGGAGGGAATCTGCAGCTTGCAGTGAAAGCGCTTCCAGAGAGGAGTCTAAGGAGGGCAAACATTTGATGGTAGCAGCTTCCCTGCGGGAGATAGTCTCTTTGCCAAAATCGCTTTATTATCCTCAGTTAAGTTACAATTCAGTACCCTATCCTAAAGCTTGCTGTTAGGAGGGAATCTGCAGCTTGCAGTGAAAGCGCTTCCAGAGGGGAGTCTAATGAGGGCAAGCATTTGATGGTAGCAGCTTCCCTGCGGGAGATACTCTCTTTGCCAAAATCGCATTATTAGGCGAAAGTAAGCTACAATTCAGTACCCTATCCTAAAGCTTGCTGTTAGGAGGGAATCTGCAGCTTGCAGTGAAAGCGCTTCCAGAGGGGAGTCTAACGAGGGCAAAGATTTGATGGTAGCAGCTTCCCTGCGGGAGATAGTCTCTTTGCCAAAATCGCATTATTAGGCGAAAGTAAGTTACAATTCAGTACCCTATCCTAAAGCTTGCTGTTAGGAGGGAATCTGCAGCTTGCAGTGAAAGCGCTTCCAGAGGGGAGTCTAATGAGGGCAAACATTTGATGGTAGCAGCTTCCCTGCGGGAGATAGTCTCTTTTCCAAAATCGCTTTATTAGCCTCAGTTAAGTTACAATTCAGTACCCTATCCTAAAGCTTGCTGTTAGGAGGGAATCTGCAGCTTGCAGTGAAAGCGCTTCCAGAGGGGAGTCTAATGAGGGCAAACATTTGATGGTAGCAGCTTCGCTGCGGGAGATACTCTCTTTGCCAAAATCGCATTATTAGCCGCAGTTAAGTTACAATTCAGTACCCTATCCTAAAGCTTGCTGTTAGGAGGGAATCTGCAGCTTGCAGTGAAAGCGCTTCCAGTGGGGAGTGTAATGAGGGCAAAGATTTGATGGTAGCAGCTTCCCTGCGGGAGATACTCTTATTGCCAAAATCGCATTATTAGGCGAAAGTAAGTTACAATTCAGTACCCTATCCTAAAGCTTGCTGTTAGGAGGGAATCTGCAGCTTGCAGTGAAAGCGCTTCCAGAGGGGACTCTATCGAGGGCAAAGATTTGATGGTAGCAGCTTCCCTGCGGGAGATACTCTCTTTGCCAAAATCGCATTATTAGGCGAAAGTAAGTTACAATTCAGTACCCTATCCTAAAGCTTGCTGTTAGGAGGGAATCTGCAGCTTGCATTGAAAGCGCTTCCAGAGGGGAGTCTAATGAGGGCAAGCATTTGATGGTAGCAGCTTCCCTGCGGGAGATACTCTCTTTGCCAAAATCGCATTATTAGGCGAAAGTAAGTTACAATTCAGTACCCTATCCTAAAGCTTGCTGTTAGGAGGGAATCTGCAGCTTGCAGTGAAAGCGCTTCCAGAGGGGAGTCTAATGAGGGCAAGCATTTGATGGTAGCAGCTTCCCTGCGGGAGATAGTCTCTTTGCCAAAATCGCCTTATTATCCGCAGTTAAGTTACAATTCAGTACTCTATCCTAAAGCTTGCTGTTAGGAGGGAATCTGCAGCTTGCAGTGAAAGCGCTTCCAGAGGGGAGTCTAATGAGGGCAAACATTTGATGGTAGCAGCTTCCCTGCGGGAGATAGTCTCTTTGCCAAAATCGCATTATTAGGCGAAAGTAAGTTACAATTCAGTACCCTATCCTAAAGCTTGCTGTTAGGAGGGAATCTGCAGCTTGCAGTGAAAGCGCTTCCAGAGGGGAGTCTAATGAGGGCAAACATTTGATGGTAGCAGCTTCCCTGCGGGAGATACTCTCTTTGCCAAAATCGCATTATTAGGCGAAAGTAAGTTACAATTCAGTACCCTAGCCTAAAGCTTGCTGTTAGGAGGGAATCTGCAGCTTGCAGTGAAAGCGCTTCCAGAGGGGAGTCTAATGAGGGCAAATATTTGATGGTAGCAGCTTCCCTGCGGGAGATAGTCTCTTTGCCAAAATCGCCTTATTAGCCTCAGTTAAGTTACAATTCAGTACCCTATCCTAAAGCTTGCTGTTAGGAGGGAATCTGCAGCTTGCAGTGAAAGCGCTTCCAGAGGGGAGTCTAACGAGGGCAAACATTTGATGGTAGCAGCTTCCCTGTGGGAGATACTCTCTTTGCCAAAATCGCATTATTAGGCGAAAGTAAGTTACAATTCAGTACCCTATCCTAAAGCTTGCTGTTAGGAGGGAATCTTCAGCTTGCAGTGGAAGCGCTTCCAGAGGGGAGTCTAACGAGGGCAAAGATTTGATGGTAGCAGCTTCCCTGCGGGAGATACTCTCTTTGCCAAAATCGCATTATTAGCCTCAGTCAAGTTACAATTCAGTACCCTATCCTAAAGCTTGCTGTTAGGAGGGAATCTGCAGCTTGCAGTGAAAGCGCTTCCAGAGGGGAGTCTAACGAGGGCAAAGATTTGATGGTAGCAGCTTCCCTGCGGGAGATAGTCTCTTTGCCAAAATCGCATTATTAGCCTCAGTTAAGTTACAATTCAGTACCCTATCCTAAAGCTTGCTGTTAGGAGGGAATCTGCAGCTTGCAGTGAAAGCGCTTCCAGAGGGGAGTCTAATGAGGGCAAACATTTGATGGTAGCAGCTTCCCTGCGGGAGATACTCTCTTTGCCAAAATCGCATTATTAGGCGAAAGTAAGTTACAATTCAGTACCCTATCCTAAAGCTTGCTGTTAGGAGGGAATCTGCAGCTTGCAGTGAAAGCGCTTCCAGAGGGGAGTCTAATGAGGGCAAACATTTGATGGTAGCAGCTTCCCTGCGGGAGATAGTCTCTTTGCCAAAATCGCATTATTAGGCGAAAGTAAGTTACAATTCAGTACCCTATCCTAAATCTTGCTGTTAGGAGGGAATCTGTAGCTTGCAGTGAAAGCGCTTCCAGAGGGGAGTCTAATGAGGGCAAACATTTGATGGCAGCAGCTTCCCTGCGGGAGATACTCTCTTTGCCAAAATCGCATTATTAGCCTCAGTTAAGTTACAATTCAGTACCCTATCCTAAATCTTGCTGTTAGGAGGGAATCTGTAGCTTGCAGTGAAAGCGCTTCCAGAGGGGAGTCTAATGAGGGCAAACATTTGATGGCAGCAGCTTCCCTGCGGGAGATACTCTCTTTGCCAAAATCGCATTATTAGGCGAAAGTAAGTTACAATTCAGTACCCTATCCTAAAGCTTGCTGTTAGGAGGGAATCTGCAGCTTGCAGTGAAAGCGCTTCCAGAGGGGAGTCTAATGAGGGCAAACATTTGATGGTAGCAGCTTCCCTGCGGGAGATAGTCTCTTTGCCAAAATCGCATTATTAGGCGAAAGTAAGTTACAATTCGGTACTCTATCCTAAAGCTTGCTGTTAGGAGGGAATCTGCAGCTTGCAGTGAAAGCGCTTCCAGAGGGGAGTCTAATGAGGGCAAACATTTGATGGTAGCAGCTTCCCTGCGGGAGATAGTCTCTTTGCCAAAATCGCATTATTAGGCGAAAGTAAGTTACAATTCAGTACCCTATCCTAAAGCTTGCTGTTAGGAGGGAATCTGCAGCTTGCACTGAAAGCGCTTCCAGAGGGGAGTCTAAGGAGGGCAAACATTTGATGGCAGCAGCTTCCCTGCTGGAGATACTCTCTTTGCCATAACCGCATTATTAGGCGAAAGTAAGTTACAATTCAGTACCCAATCCTAAAGCTTGCTGTTAGGAGGGAATCTGCAGCTTGCAGTGAATGCGCTTCCAGAGGGGAGTCTAATGAGGGCAAACATTTGATGGTAGCAGCTTCCCTGCGGGAGATAGTCTCTTTGCCAAAATCGCATTATTAGCCTCAGTTAAGTTACAATTCAGTACCCTATCCTAAAGCTTGCTGTTAGGAGGGAATCTGCAGCTTGCAGTGAAAGCGCTTCCAGAGGGGAGTCTAATGAGGGCAAGCATTTGATGGTAGCAGCTTCCCTGCGGGAGATACTCTCTTTGCCAAAATCGCCTTATTATCCGCAGTTAAGTTACAATTCAGTACCCTATCCTAAAGCTTGCTGTTAGGAGGGAATCTGCAGCTTGCAGTGAAAGCGCTTCCAGAGGGGAGTCTAATGAGGGCAAACATTTGATGGTAGCAGCTTCCCTGCGGGAGATAATCTCTTTGCCAAAATCGCATTATTAGGCGAAAGTAAGTTACAATTCAGTACCCTATCCTAAAGCTTGCTGTTAGGAGGGAATCTGCAGCTTACAGTGAAAGCGCTTCCAGAGGGGAGTCTAATGAGGGCAAAGATTTGATGGTAGCAGCTTCCCTGCGGGAGATACTCTCATTGCAAAAATCGCATTATTAGGCGAAAGTAAGTTACAATTCAGTACCCTATCCTAAAGCTTGCTGTTAGGAGGGAATCTGCAGCTTGCAGTGAAAGCGCTTCCAGAGGGGAGTCTAATGAGGGCAAACATTTGATGGTAGCAGCTTCCCTGCGGGAGATACTCTCTTTGCCAAAATCGCATTATTAGGCGAAAGTAAGTTACAATTCAGTACCCTATCCTAAAGCTTGCTGTTAGGAGGGAATCTGCAGCTTGCAGTTAATGCGCTTCCAGAGGGGAGTCTAATGAGGGCAAACATTTGATGGTAGCAGCTTCCCTGCGGGAGATACTCTCATTGCCAAAATCGCATTATTAGGCGAAAGTAAGTTACAATTCAGTACCCTATCCTAAAGCTTGCTGTTAGGAGGGAATCTGCAGCTTGCAGTGAAAGCGCTTCCAGAGGGGAGTCTAATGAGGGCAAACATTTGATGGTAGCAGCTTCCCTGCGGGAGATACTCTCTTTGCCAAAATCGCATTATTAGGCGAAAGTAAGCTACAATTCAGTACCCTATCCTAAAGCTTGCTGTTAGGAGGGAATCTGCAGCTTGCAGTGAAAGCGCTTCCAGAGGGGAGTCTAACGAGGGCAAACACTTGATGGTAGCAGCTTCCCTGCGGGAGATAGTCTCTTTGCCAAAATCGCATTATTAGCCTCAGTTAAGTTACAATTCAGTACCCTATCCTAAAGCTTGGTGTTAGGAGGGAATCTGCAGCTTGCAGTGAAAGCGCTTCCAGAGGGGAGTCTAATGAGGGCAAACATTTGATGGTAGCAGCTTCCCTGCGGGAGATACTCTCTTTGCCAAAATCGCATTATTAGGCGAAAGTAAGTTACAATTCAGTACCCTATCCTAAAGCTTGCTGTTAGGAGGGAATCTGCAGCTTGCAGTGAAAGCGCTTCCAGAGGGGAGTCTAATGAGGGCAAAGATTTGATGGTAGCAGCTTCCCTGCGTGAGATAGTCTCTTTGCCAAAATCGCATTATTAGGAGAAAGTAAGTTACAATTCAGTACCCTATCCTAAAGCTTGCTGTTAGGAGGGAATCTTCAGCTTGCAGTGAAAGCGCTTCCAGAGGGGAGTCTAATGAGGGCAAAGATTTGATGGTAGCAGCTTCCCTGCGGGAGATAGTCTCTTTGCCAAAATCGCATTATTAGGCGAAAGTAAGTTACAATTCAGTACCCTATCCTAAAGCTTGCTGTTAGGAGGGAATCTGCAGCTTGCAGTGAAAGCGCTTCCAGAGGGGAGTCTAATGAGGGCAAACATTTGATGGTAGCAGCTTCCCTGCGGGAGATACTCTCTTTGCCAAAATCGCATTATTAGGCGAAAGTAAGTTACAATTCAGTACCCTATCCTAAAGCTTGCTGTTAGGAGGGAATCTGCAGCTTGCAGTGAAAGCGCTTCCAGAGGGGAGTCTAACGAGGGCAAACATTTGATGGTAGCAGCTTCCCTGCGGGAGATAGTCTCTTTGCCAAAATCGCATTATTAGGCGAAAGTAAGCTACAATTCAGTACTCTATCCTAAAGCTTGCTGTTAGGAGGGAATCTGCAGCTTGCAGTGAAAGCGCTTCCAGAGGGGAGTCTAATGAGGCAAACATCTGATGGTAGCAGCTTCGCTGCGGGAGATAGTCTCTTTGCCAATATCGCTTTATTAGGCGAAAGTAAGTTACAATTCAGTACCCTATCCTAAAGCTTGCTGTTAGGAGGGAATCTGCAGCTTGCAGTGAAAGCGCTTCCAGAGGGGAGTCTAAGGAGGGCAAACATTTGATGGTAGCAGCTTCCCTGCGGGAGATAGTCTCTTTGCCAAAATCGCATTATTAGGCGAAAGTAAGTTACAATTCAGTACCCTATCCTAAAGCTTGCTGTTAGGAGGGAATCTGCAGCTTGCAGTGAAAGCGCTTCCAGAGGGGAGTCTAACGAGGGCAAAGATTTGATGGTAGCAGCTTCCCTGCGGGAGATACTCTCTTTGCCAAAATCGCATTATTAGGCGAAAGTAAGTTACAATTCAGTACCCTATCCTAAAGCTTGCTGTTAGGAGGGAATCTGCAGCTTGCAGTGAAAGCGCTTCCAGAGGGGACTCTATCGAGGGCAAAGATTTGATGGTAGCAGCTTCCCTGCGGGAGATACTCTCTTTGCCAAAATCGCATTATTAGGCGAAAGTAAGTTACAATTCAGTACCCTATCCTAAAGCTTGCTGTTAGGAGGGAATCTGCAGCTTGCAGTGAAAGCGCTTCCAGAGGGGAGTCAAATGAGGGCAAACATTTGATGGTAGCAGCTTCCCTGCGGGAGATAGTCTCTTTGCCAAAATCGCATTATTAGGCGAAAGTAAGTTACAATTCAGTACCCTATCCTAAAGCTTGCTGTTAGGAGGGAATCTGCAGCTTGCAGTGAAAGCGCTTCCAGAGGGGAGTGTAATGAGGGCAAACATTTGATGGTAGCAGCTTCCCTGCGGGAGATACTCTCTTTGCCAAAATCGCATTATTAGGCGAAAGTAAGTTACAATTCAGTACCCTATCCTAAAGCTTGCTGTTAGGAGGGAATCTGCAGCTTGCAGTGAAAGCGCTTCCAGAAAGGAGTCTAATGAGGGCAAAGATTTGATGGTAGCAGCTTCCCTGCGGGAGATAGTCTCTTTACCAGAATCGCATTATTAGGCGAAAGTAAGTTACAATTCAGTACCCTATCCTAAAGCTTGCTGTTAGGAGGGAATCTGCAGCTTGCAGTGAAAGCGCTTCCAGAGGGGAGTGTAATGAGGGCAAACATTTGATGGTAGCAGCTTCCCTGCGGGAGATAGTCTCTTTGCCAAAATCGCATTATTAGGCGAAAGTAAGTTACAATTCAGTACCCTATCCTAAAGCTTGCTGTTAGGAGGGAATCTGCAGCTTGCAGTGAAAGCGCTTCCAGAGGGGAGTCTAATGAGGGCAAACATTTGATGGTAGAGCTTCGCTGCGGGAGATAGTCTCTTTGCCAATATCGCATTATTAGGCGAAAGTAAGTTACAATTCAGTACCCTATCCTAAAGCTTGCTGTTAGGAGGGAATCTGCAGCTTGCAGTGAAAGCGCTTCCAGAGGGCAGTCTAATGAGGGCAAACATTTGATGGTAGCAGCTTCCCTGCAGGAGATACTCTCATTGCCAAAATCGCATTATTAGGCGAAAGTAAGTTACAATTCAGTACCCTTTCCTAAAGCTTGCTGTTAGGAGGGAATCTGCAGCTTGCAGTGAAAGCGCTTCCAGAGGGGAGTCTAACGAGGGCAAAGATTTGATGGTAGCAGCTTCCCTGCGGGAGATACTCTCTTTGCCAAAATCGCCTTATTAGGCGAAAGTAAGTTACAATTCAGTACCCTATCCTAAAGCTTGCTGTTAGGAGGGAATCTGCAGCTTGCACTGAAAGCGCTTCCAGAGGGGAGTCTAATGAGGGCAAACATTTGATGGTAGCAGCTTCCCTGCGGGAGATACTCTCTTTGCCAAAATCGCATTATTAGGCGAAAGTAAGTTACAATTCAGTACCCTATCCTAAAGCTTGCTGTTAGGAGGGAATCTGCAGCTTGCAGTGAAAGCGCTTCCAGAGGGGAGTCTAATGAGGGCAAACATTTGATGGTAGCAGCTTCCCTGCGGGAGATACTCTCTTTGCCAAAATCGCATTATTAGGCGAAAGTAAGTTACAATTCAGTACCCTATCCTAAAGCTTGCTGTTAGGAGGGAATCTGCAGCTTGCAGTGAAAGCGCTTCCAGAGGGGAGTCTAATGAGGGCAAACATTTGATGGTAACAGCTTCCCTGCGGGAGATAGTCTCTTTGCCAAAATCGCATTATTAGGCGAAAGTAAGTTACAATTCAGTACCCTATCCTAAAGCTTGCTGTTAGGAGGGAATCTGCAGCTTGCAGTGAAAGCGCTTCCAGAGGGGAGTCTAATGAGGGCAAACATTTGATGGTAGCAGCTTCGCTGCGGGAGATACTCTCTTTGCCAAAATCGCATTATTATGCGAAAGTAAGTTACAATTCAGTACCCTATCCTAAAGCTTGCTGTTAGGAGGGAATCTGCAGCTTGCAGTGAAAGCGCTTCCAGAGGGGAGTCTAACGAGGGCAAACATTTGATGGTAGCAGCTTCGCTGCGGGAGATAGTCTCTTTGCTAAAATCACTTTATTAGGCGAAAGTAAGTTACAATTCAGTACCCTATCCTAAAGCTTGCTGTTAGGAGGGAATCTGCAGCTTGCAGTGAAAGCGCTTCCAGAGGGGAGTCTAATGAGGGCAAACATTTGATGGTAGCAGCTTCGCTGCGGGAGATAGTCTCTTTGCCAAAATCGCTTTATTAGGCGAAAGTAAGTTACAATTCAGTACCCTATCCTAAAGCTTGCTGTTAGGAGGGAATCTGCAGCTTGCAGTGAAAGCGCTTCCAGAGGGGAGTCTAACGAGGGCAAACATTTGATGGTAGCAGCTTCCCTGCGGGAGATACTCTCTTTGCCAAAATCGCATTATTAGGCGAAAGTAAGTTACAATTCAGTACCCTATCCTAAAGCTTGCTGTTAGGAGGGAATCTGCAGCTTGCAGTGAAAGCGCTTCCAGAGGGGAGTCTAACGAGGGCAAAGATTTGATGGTAGCAGCTTCCCTGCGGGAGATACTCTCTTTGCCAAAATCGCCTTATTAGCCTCAGTTAAGTTACAATTCAGTACCCTATCCTAAAGCTTGCTGTTAGGAGGGAATCTGCAGCTTGCAGTGAAAGCGCTTCCAGAGGGGAGTCTAATGAGGGCAAACATTTGATGGTAGCAGCTTCGCTGCGGGAGATACTCTCTTTGCCAAAATCGCATTATTAGCCGCAGTTAAGTTACAATTCAGTACCCTATCCTAAAGCTTGCTGTTAGGAGGGAATCTGCAGCTTGCAGTGAAAGCGCTTCCAGAGGGGAGTGTAATGAGGGCAAAAATTTGATGGTAGCAGCTTCCCTGCGGGAGATACTCTTATTGCCAAAATCGCATTATTAGGCGAAAGTAAGTTACAATTCAGTACCCTATCCTAAAGCTTGCTGTTAGGAGGGAATCTGCAGCTTGCAGTGAAAGCGCTTCCAGAGGGGACTCTATCGAGGGCAAAGATTTGATGGTAGCAGCTTCCCTGCGGGAGATACTCTCTTTGCCAAAATCGCATTATTAGGCGAAAGTAAGTTACAATTCAGTACCCTATCCTAAAGCTTGCTGTTAGGAGGGAATCTGCAGCTTGCAGTGAAAGCGCTTCCAGAGGGGAGTCTAACGAGGGCAAACATTTGATGGTAGCAGCTTCCCTGTGGGAGATAGTCTCTTTGCCAAAATCGCTTTATTAGGCGAAAGTAAGTTACAATTCAGTACCCTATCCTAAAGCTTGCTGTTAGGAGGGAATCTGCAGCTTGCAGTGAAAGCGCTTCCAGAGGGGAGTCTAACGAGGGCAAACATTTGATGGTAGCAGCTTCCTTGCGGGAGATACTCTCTTTGCCAAAATCGCATTATTAGGCGAAAGTAAGTTACAATTCAGTACCCTATCCTAAAGCTTGCTGTTAGGAGGGAATCTGCAGCTTGCAGTGAAAGCGCTTCCAGAGGGGAGTCTAACGAGGGCAAAGATTTGATGGTAGCAGCTTCCCTGCGGGAGATACTCTCTTTGCCAAAATCGCATTATTAGGCGAAAGTAAGTTACAATTCAGTACCCTATCCTAAAGCTTGCTGTTAGGAGGGAATCTGCAGCTTGCAGTGAAAGCGCTTCCAGAGGGGACTCTATCGAGGGCAAAGATTTGATGGTAGCAGCTTCCCTGCGGGAGATACTCTCTTTGCCAAAATCGCATTATTAGGCGAAAGTAAGTTACAATTCAGTACCCTATCCTAAAGCTTGCTGTTAGGAGGGAATCTGCAGCTTGCAGTGAAAGCGCTTCCAGAGGGGAGTCTAATGAGGGCAAGCATTTGATGTTAGCAGCTTCCCTGCGGGAGATACTCTCTTTGCCAAAATCGCATTATTAGGCGAAAGTAAGTTACAATTCAGAACCCTATCCTAAAGCTTGCTGTTAGGAGGGAATCTGCAGCTTGCAGTGAAAGCGCTTCCAGAGAGGAGTCTAAGGAGGGCAAACATTTGATGGTAGCAGCTTCCCTGCGGGAGATAGTCTCTTTGCCAAAATCGCTTTATTATCCTCAGTTAAGTTACAATTCAGTACCCTATCCTAAAGCTTGCTGTTAGGAGGGAATCTGCAGCTTGCAGTGAAAGCGCTTCCAGAGGGGAGTCTAATGAGGGCAAACATTTGATGGTAGCAGCTTCCCTGCGGGAGATACTCTCTTTGCCAAAATCGCATTATTAGGCGAAAGTAAGCTACAATTCAGTACCCTATCCTAAAGCTTGCTGTTAGGAGGGAATCTGCAGCTTGCAGTGAAAGCGCTTCCAGAGGGGAGTCTAACGAGGGCAAAGATTTGATGGTAGCAGCTTCCCTGCGGGAGATAGTCTCTTTGCCAAAATCGCATTATTAGGCGAAAGTAAGCTACAATTCAGTACCCTATCCTAAAGCTTGCTGTTAGGAGGGAATCTGCAGCTTGCAGTGAAAGCGCTTCCAGAGGGGAGTCTAATGAGGGCAAACATTTGATGGTAGCAGCTTCCCTGCGGGAGATAGTCTCTTTTCCAAAATCGCTTTATTAGCCTCAGTTAAGTTACAATTCAGTACCCTATCCTAAAGCTTGCTGTTAGGAGGGAATCTGCAGCTTGCAGTGAAAGCGCTTCCAGAGGGGAGTCTAATGAGGGCAAACATTTGATGGTAGCAGCTTCGCTGCGGGAGATACTCTCTTTGCCAAAATCGCATTATTAGCCGCAGTTAAGTTACAATTCAGTACCCTATCCTAAAGCTTGCTGTTAGGAGGGAATCTGCAGCTTGCAGTGAAAGCGCTTCCAGTGGGGAGTGTAATGAGGGCAAAGATTTGATGGTAGCAGCTTCCCTGCGGGAGATACTCTTATTGCCAAAATCGCATTATTAGGCGAAAGTAAGTTACAATTCAGTACCCTATCCTAAAGCTTGCTGTTAGGAGGGAATCTGCAGCTTGCAGTGAAAGCGCTTCCAGAGGGGACTCTATCGAGGGCAAAGATTTGATGGTAGCAGCTTCCCTGCGGGAGATACTCTCTTTGCCAAAATCGCATTATTAGGCGAAAGTAAGTTACAATTCAGTACCCTATCCTAAAGCTTGCTGTTAGGAGGGAATCTGCAGCTTGCATTGAAAGCGCTTCCAGAGGGGAGTCTAATGAGGGCAAGCATTTGATGGTAGCAGCTTCCCTGCGGGAGATACTCTCTTTGCCAAAATCGCATTATTAGGCGAAAGTAAGTTACAATTCAGTACCCTATCCTAAAGCTTGCTGTTAGGAGGGAATCTGCAGCTTGCAGTGAAAGCACTTCCAGAGGGGAGTCTAACGAGGGCAAACATTTGATGGTAGCAGCTTCCCTGCGGGAGATAGTCTCTTTGCCAAAATCGCATTATTAGGCGAAAGTAAGCTACAATTCAGTACCCTATCCTAAAGCTTGCTGTTAGGAGGGAATCTGCAGCTTGCAGTGAAAGCGCTTCCAGAGGGGAGTGTAATGAGGGCAAACATTTGATGGTAGCAGCTTCCCTGCGGGAGATACTCTCTTTGCCAAAATCGCATTATTAGCCTCAGTTAAGTTACAATTCAGTACCCTATCCTAAAGCTTGCTGTTAGGAGGGAATCTGCAGCTTGCAGTGAAAGCGCTTCCAGAGGGGAGTATAATGAGGGCAAACATTTGATGGTAGCAGCTTCCCTGCGGGAGATACTCTCTTTGCCAAAATCGCATTATTAGGCGAAAGTAAGTTACAATTCAGTACCCTATCCTAAAGCTTGCTGTTAGGAGGGAATCTGCAGCTTGCAGTGAAAGCGCTTCCAGAGGGGAGTCTAATGAGGGCAAACATTTGATGGTAGCAGCTTCCCTGCGGGAGATACTCTCTTTGCCAAATTCTCCTTATTACCTTCAGTTAAGTTACAATTCAGTACCCTATCCTAAAGCTTGCTGTTAGGAGGGAATCTGCAGCTTGCACTGAAAGCGCTTCCAGAGGGCAGTCTAATGAGGGCAAACATTTGATGGTAGCAGCTTCCCTGCAGGAGATACTCTCATTGCCAAAATCGCATTATTAGGCGAAAGTAAGTTACAATTCAGTACCCTTTCCTAAAGCTTGCTGTTAGGAGGGAATCTGCAGCTTGCAGTGAAAGCGCTTCCAGAGGGGAGTCTAACGAGGGCAAACATTTGATGGTAGCAGCTTCCCTGCGGGAGATACTCTCTTTGCCAAAATCGCATTATTAGGCGAAAGTAAGTTACAATTCAGTACCCTATCCTAAAGCTTGCTGTTAGGAGGGAATCTGCAGCTTGCACTGAAAGCGCTTCCAGAGGGGAGTCTAATGAGGGCAAACATTTGATGGTAGCAGCTTCCCTGAGGGAGATACTCTCTTTGCCAAAATGGCATTATTAGGCGAAAGTAAGTTACAATTCAGTACCCTATCCTAAAGCTTGCTGTTAGGAGGGAATCTGCAGCTTGCAGTGAAAGCGCTTCCAGAGGGGAGTCTAATGAGGGCAAACATTTGATGGTAACAGCTTCCCTGCGGGAGATAGTCTCTTTGCCAAAATCGCATTATTAGGCGAAAGTAAGTTACAATTCAGTACCCTATCCTAAAGCTTGCTGTTAGGAGGGAATCTGCAGCTTGCAGTGAAAGCGCTTCCAGAGGGGAGTCTAATGAGGGCAAACATTTGATGGTAGCAGCTTCGCTGCGGGAGATACTCTCTTTGCCAAAATCGCATTATTAGGCGAAAGTAAGTTACAATTCAGTACCCTATCCTAAAGCTTGCTGTTAGGAGGGAATCTGCAGCTTGCAGTGAAAGCGCTTCCAGAGGGGAGTCTAACGAGGGCAAACATTTGATGGTAGCAGCTTCGCTGCGGGAGATAGTCTCTTTGCCAAAATCACTTTATTAGGCGAAAGTAAGTTACAATTCAGTACCCTATCCTAAAGCTTGCTGTTAGGAGGGAATCTGCAGCTTGCAGTGAAAGCGCTTCCAGAGGGGAGTCTAACGAGGGCAAACATTTGATGGTAGCAGCTTCCCTGCGGGAGATAGTCTCTTTGCCAAAATCGCTTTATTAGGCGAAAGTAAGTTACAATTCAGTACCCTATCCTAAAGCTTGCTGTTAGGAGGGAATCTGCAGCTTGCAGTGAAAGCGCTTCCAGAGGGGAGTCTAACGAGGGCAAACATTTGATGGTAGCAGCTTCCCTGCGGGAGATACTCTCTTTGCCAAAATCGCATTATTAGGCGAAAGTAAGTTACAATTCAGTACCCTATCCTAAAGCTTGCTGTTAGGAGGGAATCTGCAGCTTGCAGTGAAAGCGCTTCCAGAGGGGAGTCTAACGAGGGCAAAGATTTGATGGTAGCAGCTTCCCTGCGGGAGATACTCTTATTGCCAAAATCGCATTATTAGGCGAAAGTAAGTTACAATTCAGTACCCTATCCTAAAGCTTGCTGTTAGGAGGGAATCTGCAGCTTGCAGTGAAAGCGCTTCCAGAGGGGACTCTATCGAGGGCAAAGATTTGATGGTAGCAGCTTCCCTGCGGGAGATACTCTCTTTGCCAAAATCGCATTATTAGGCGAAAGTAAGTTACAATTCAGTACCCTATCCTAAAGCTTGCTGTTAGGAGGGAATCTGCAGCTTGCAGTGAAAGCGCTTCCAGAGAGGAGTCTAACGAGGGCAAAGATTTGATGGTAGCAGCTTCCCTGCGGGAGATAGTCTCTTTACCAGAATCGCATTATTAGGCGAAAGTAAGTTACAATTCAGTACCCTATCCTAAAGCTTGCTGTTAGGAGGGAATCTGCAGCTTGCAGTGAAAGCGCTTCCAGAGGGGAGTGTAATGAGGGCAAACATTTGATGGTAGCAGCTTCCCTGCGGGAGATAGTCTCTTTGCCAAAATCGCTTTATTATCCTCAGTTAAGTTACAATTCAGTACCCTATCCTAAAGCTTGCTGTTAGGAGGGAATCTGCAGCTTGCAGTGAAAGCGCTTCCAGAGGGGAGTCTAATGAGGGCAAACATTTGATGGTAGCAGCTTCCCTGCGGGAGATACTCTCTTTGCCAAAATCGCATTATTAGGCGAAAGTAAGTTACAATTCAGTACCCTATCCTAAAGCTTGCTGTTAGGAGGGAATCTGCAGCTTGCAGTGAAAGCGCTTCCAGAGGGGAGTCTAATGAGGGCAAACATTTGATGGTAGCAGCTTCCCTGCGTGAGATAGTCTCTTTGCCAAAATCGCATTATTAGCCTCAGTTAAGTTACAATTCAGTACCCTATCCTAAAGCTTGCTGTTAGGAGGGAATCTGCAGCTTGCAGTGAAAGCGCTTCCAGAGGGGAGTCTAACGAGGGCAAAGATTTGATGGTAGCAGCTTCCCTGCGGGAGATAGTCTCTTTGCCAAAATCGCATTATTAGGCGAAAGTAAGCTACAATTCAGTACCCTATCCTAAAGCTTGCTGTTAGGAGGGAATCTGCAGCTTGCAGTGAAAGCGCTTCCAGAGGGGAGTCTAATGAGGGCAAACATTTGATGGTAGCAGCTTCCCTGCGGGAGATAGTCTCTTTGCCAAAATCGCTTTATTAGCCTCAGTTAAGTTACAATTCAGTACCCTATCCTAAAGCTTGATGTTAGGAGGGAATCTGCAGCTTGCAGTGAAAGCGCTTCCAGAGGGGAGTCTAATGAGGGCAAACATTTGATGGTAGCAGCTTCCCTGCGGGAGATACTCTCTTTGCCAAAATCGCATTATTAGCCGCAGTTAAGTTACAATTCAGTACCCTATCCTAAAGCTTGCTGTTAGGAGGGAATCTGCAGCTTGCAGTGAAAGCGCTTCCAGAGGGGAGTCTAACGATGGCAAAGATTTGATGGTAGCAGCTTCCCTGCGGGAGATACTCTTATTGCCAAAATCGCATTATTAGGCGAAAGTAAGTTACAATTCAGTACCCTATCCTAAAGCTTGCTGTTAGGAGGGAATCTGCAGCTTGCAGTGAAAGCGCTTCCAGAGGGGAGTCTAACGAGGGCAAAGATTTGATGGTAGCAGCTTCCCTGCGGGAGATAGTCTCTTTACCAGAATCGCATTATTAGGCGAAAGTAAGTTACAATTCAGTACCCTATCCTAAAGCTTGCTGTTAGGAGGGAATCTGCAGCTTGCAGTGAAAGCGCTTCCAGAGGGGAGTGTAATGAGGGCAAACATTTGATGGTAGCAGCTTCCCTGCGGGAGATAGTCTCTTTGCCAAAATCGCTTTATTATCCTCAGTTAAGTTACAATTCAGTACCCTATCCTAAAGCTTGCTGTTAGGAGGGAATCTGCAGCTTGCAGTGAAAGCGCTTCCAGAGGGGAGTCTAATGAGGGCAAACATTTGATGGTAGCAGCTTCCCTGCGGGAGATACTCTCTTTGCCAAAATCGCATTATTAGGCGAAAGTAAGTTACAATTCAGTACCCTATCCTAAAGCTTGCTGTTAGGAGGGAATCTGCAGCTTGCAGTGAAAGCGCTTCCAGAGGGGAGTCTAATGAGGGCAAACATTTGATGGTAGCAGCTTCCCTGCGTGAGATAGTCTCTTTGCCAAAATCGCATTATTAGCCTCAGTTAAGATACAATTCAGTACCCTATCCTAAAGCTTGCTGTTAGGAGGGAATCTGCAGCTTGCAGTGAAAGCGCTTCCAGAGGGGAGTCTAACGAGGGCAAAGATTTGATGGTAGCAGCTTCCCTGCGGGAGATAGTCTCTTTGCCAAAATCGCATTATTAGGCGAAAGTAAGCTACAATTCAGTACCCTATCCTAAAGCTTGCTGTTAGGAGGGAATCTGCAGCTTGCAGTGAAAGCGCTTCCAGAGGGGAGTCTAATGAGGGCAAACATTTGATGGTAGCAGCTTCCCTGCGGGAGATAGTCTCTTTGCCAAAATCGCTTTATTAGCCTCAGTTAAGTTACAATTCAGTACCCTATCCTAAAGCTTGATGTTAGGAGGGAATCTGCAGCTTGCAGTGAAAGCGCTTCCAGAGGGGAGTCTAATGAGGGCAAACATTTGATGGTAGCAGCTTCGCTGCGGGAGATACTCTCTTTGCCAAAATCGCATTATTAGCCGCAGTTAAGTTACAATTCAGTACCCTATCCTAAAGCTTGCTGTTAGGAGGGAATCTGCAGCTTGCAGTGAAAGCGCTTCCAGAGGGGACTCTATCGAGGGCAAAGATTTGATGGTAGCAGCTTCCCTGCGGGAGATACTCTCTTTGCCAAAATCGCATTATTAGGCGAAAGTAAGTTACAATTCAGTACCCTATCCTAAAGCTTGCTGTTAGGAGGGAATCTGCAGCTTGCAGTGAAAGCGCTTCCAGAGGGGAGTCTAACGAGGGCAAACATTTGATGGTAGCAGCTTCGCTGGGGGAGATAGTCTCTTTGCCAAAATCGCTTTATTAGGCGAAAGTAAGTTACAATTCAGTACCCTATCCTAAAGCTTGCTGTTAGGAGGGAATCTGCAGCTTGCAGTGAAAGCGCTTCCAGAGGGGAGTCTAACGAGGGCAAACATTTGATGGTAGCAGCTTCCCTGCGGGAGATAGTCTCTTTGCCAAAATCGCATTATTAGGCGAAAGTAAGTTACAATTCAGTACCCTATCCTAAAGCTTGCTGTTAGGAGGGAATCTGCAGCTTGCAGTGAAAGCGCTTCCAGAGGGGAGTCTAACGAGGGCAAACATTTGATGGTAGCAGCTTCGCTGCGGGAGATAGTCTCTTTGCCAAAATCGCATTATTAGGCGAAAGTAAGTTACAATTCAGTACCCTATCCTAAAGCTTGCTGTTAGGAGGGAATCTGCAGCTTGCAGTGAAAGCGCTTCCAGAGGGGACTCTATCGAGGGCAAAGATTTGATGGTAGCAGCTTCCCTGCGGGAGATACTCTCTTTGCCAAAATCGCATTATTAGGCGAAAGTAAGTTACAATTCAGTACCCTATCCTAAAGCTTGCTGTTAGGAGGGAATCTGCAGCTTGCAGTGAAAGCGCTTCCAGAGGGGAGTCTAATGAGGGCAAGCATTTGATGGTAGCAGCTTCCCTGCGGGAGATACTCTCTTTGCCAAAATCGCATTATTAGGCGAAAGTAAGTTACAATTCAGTACCCTATCCTAAAGCTTGCTGTTAGGAGGGAATCTGCAGCTTGCAGTGAAAGCGCTTCCAGAGAGGAGTCTAATGAGGGCAAAGATTTGATGGTAGCAGCTTCCCTGCGGGAGATAGTCTCTTTACCAGAATCGCATTATTAGGCGAAAGTAAGTTACAATTCAGTACCCTATCCTAAAGCTTGCTGTTAGGAGGGAATCTGCAGCTTGCAGTGAAAGCGCTTCCAGAGGGGAGTGTAATGAGGGCAAACATTTGATGGTAGCAGCTTCCCTGCGGGAGATAGTCTCTTTGCCAAAATCGCTTTATTATCCTCAGTTAAGTTACAATTCAGTACCCTATCCTAAAGCTTGCTGTTAGGAGGGAATCTGCAGCTTGCAGTGAAAGCGCTTCCAGAGGGGAGTCTAATGAGGGCAAACATTTGATGGTAGCAGCTTCCCTGCGGGAGATACTCTCTTTGCCAAAATCGCATTATTAGGCGAAAGTAAGCTACAATTCAGTACCCTATCCTAAAGCTTGCTGTTAGGAGGGAATCTGCAGCTTGCAGTGAAAGCGCTTCCAGAGGGGAGTCTAATGAGGGCAAACATTTGATGGTAGCAGCTTCCCTGCGGGAGATAGTCTCTTTGCCAAAATCGCATTATTAGCCTCAGTTAAGTTACAATTCAGTACCCTATCCTAAAGCTTGCTGTTAGGAGGGAATCTGCAGCTTGCAGTGAAAGCGCTTCCAGAGGGGAGTCTAACGAGGGCAAACATTTGATGGTAGCAGCTTCCCTGCGGGAGATACTCTTATTGCCAAAATCGCATTATTAGGCGAAAGTAAGTTACAATTCAGTACCCTATCCTAAAGCTTGCTGTTAGGAGGGAATCTGCAGCTTGCAGTGAAAGCGCTTCCAGAGGGGACTCTATCGAGGGCAAAGATTTGATGGTAGCAGCTTCCCTGCGGGAGATACTCTCTTTGCCAAAATCGCATTATTAGGCGAAAGTAAGTTACAATTCAGTACCCTATCCTAAAGCTTGCTGTTAGGAGGGAATCTGCAGCTTGCATTGAAAGCGCTTCCAGAGGGGAGTCTAATGAGGGCAAGCATTTGATGGTAGCAGCTTCCCTGCGGGAGATACTCTCTTTGCCAAAATCGCATTATTAGGCGAAAGTAAGTTACAATTCAGTACCCTATCCTAAAGCTTGCTGTTAGGAGGGAATCTGCAGCTTGCAGTGAAAGCGCTTCCAGAGGGGAGTGTAATGAGGGCAAACATTTGATGGTAGCAGCTTCCCTGCGGGAGATACTCTCATTGCCAAAATCGCATTATTAGGCGAAAGTAAGTTACAATTCAGTACCCTATCCTAAAGCTTGCTGCTAGGAGGGAATCTGCAGCTTGCAGTGAAAGCGCTTCCAGAGGGGAGTGTAATGAGGGCAAACATTTGATGGTAGCAGCTTCCCTGCGGGAGATACTCTCTTTGCCAAAATCGCATTATTAGGCGAAAGTAAGTTACAATTCAGTACCCTATCCTAAAGCTTGCTGTTAGGAGGGAATCTGCAGCTTGCAGTGAAAGCACTTCCAGAGGGGAGTCTAACGAGGGCAAACATTTGATGGTAGCAGCTTCCCTGCGGGAGATACTCTCTTTGCCAAAATCGCATTATTAGGCGAAAGTAAGCTACAATTCAGTACCATATACTAAAGATTGCTGTTAGGAGGGAATCTGCAGCTTGCAGTGAAAGCGCTTCCAGAGGGGAGTCTAATGAGGGCAAACATTTGATGGTAGCAGCTTCCCTGCGGGAGATACTCTCTTTGCCAAAATCGCATTATTAGGCGAAAGTAAGATACAATTCAGTACCCTATCCTAAAGCTTGCTGTTAGGAGGGAATCTGCAGCTTGCAGTGAAAGCGCTTCCAGAGGGGAGTCTAATGAGGGCAAACATTTGATGGTAGCAGCTTCCCTGTGGGAGATAGTCTCTTTGCCAAAATCGCATTATTAGCCTCAGTTAAGTTACAATTCAGTACCCTATCCTAAAGCTTGCTGTTAGGAGGGAATCTGCAGCTTGCAGTGAAAGCGCTTCCAGAGGGGAGTCTAATGAGGGCAAACATTTGATGGTAGCAGCTTCCCTGTGGGAGATAGTCTCTTTGCCAAAATCGCATTATTAGCCTCAGTTAAGTTACAATTCAGTACCCTATCCTAAAGCTTGCTGTTAGGAGGGAATCTGCAGCTTGCAGTGAAAGCGCTTCCAGAGGGGACTCTATCGAGGGCAAAGATTTGATGGTAGCAGCTTCCCTGCGGGAGATACTCTCTTTGCCAAAATCGCATTATTAGGCGAAAGTAAGTTACAATTCAGTACCCTATCCTAAAGCTTGCTGTTAGGAGGGAATCTGCAGCTTGCAGTGAAAGCGCTTCCAGAGGGGAGTCTAACGAGGGCAAACATTTGATGGTAGCAGCTTCGCTGCGGGAGATAGTCTCTTTGCCAAAATCGCTTTATTAGGCGAAAGTAAGTTACAATTCAGTACCCTATCCTAAAGCTTGCTGTTAGGAGGGAATCTGCAGCTTGCAGTGAAAGCGCTTCCAGAGGGGAGTCTAACGAGGGCAAACATTTGATGGTAGCAGCTTCCCTGCGGGAGATAGTCTCTTTGCCAAAATCGCATTATTAGGCGAAAGTAAGTTACAATTCAGTACCCTATCCTAAAGCTTGCTGTTAGGAGGGAATCTGCAGCTTGCAGTGAAAGCGCTTCCAGAGGGGAGTCTAACGAGGGCAAACATTTGATGGTAGCAGCTTCGCTGCGGGAGATAGTCTCTTTGCCAAAATCGCATTATTAGGCGAAAGTAAGTTACAATTCAGTACCCTATCCTAAAGCTTGCTGTTAGGAGGGAATCTGCAGCTTGCAGTGAAAGCGCTTCCAGAGGGGACTCTATCGAGGGCAAAGATTTGATGGTAGCAGCTTCCCTGCGGGAGATACTCTCTTTGCCAAAATCGCATTATTAGGCGAAAGTAAGTTACAATTCAGTACCCTATCCTAAAGCTTGCTGTTAGGAGGGAATCTGCAGCTTGCAGTGAAAGCGCTTCCAGAGGGGAGTCTAATGAGGGCAAGCATTTGATGGTAGCAGCTTCCCTGCGGGAGATACTCTCTTTGCCAAAATCGCATTATTAGGCGAAAGTAAGTTACAATTCAGTACCCTATCCTAAAGCTTGCTGTTAGGAGGGAATCTGCAGCTTGCAGTGAAAGCGCTTCCAGAGAGGAGTCTAATGAGGGCAAAGATTTGATGGTAGCAGCTTCCCTGCGGGAGATAGTCTCTTTACCAGAATCGCATTATTAGGCGAAAGTAAGTTACAATTCAGTACCCTATCCTAAAGCTTGCTGTTAGGAGGGAATCTGCAGCTTGCAGTGAAAGCGCTTCCAGAGGGGAGTCTAATGAGGGCAAACATTTGATGGTAGCAGCTTCCCTGCGGGAGATAGTCTCTTTGCCAAAATCGCATTATTAGCCTCAGTTAAGTTACAATTCAGTACCCTATCCTAAAGCTTGCTGTTAGGAGGGAATCTGCAGCTTGCAGTGAAAGCGCTTCCAGAGGGGAGTCTAACGAGGGCAAACATTTGATGGTAGCAGCTTCCCTGCGGGAGATACTCTTATTGCCAAAATCGCATTATTAGGCGAAAGTAAGTTACAATTCAGTACCCTATCCTAAAGCTTGCTGTTAGGAGGGAATCTGCAGCTTGCAGTGAAAGCGCTTCCAGAGGGGACTCTATCGAGGGCAAAGATTTGATGGTAGCAGCTTCCCTGCGGGAGATACTCTCTTTGCCAAAATCGCATTATTAGGCGAAAGTAAGTTACAATTCAGTACCCTATCCTAAAGCTTGCTGTTAGGAGGGAATCTGCAGCTTGCATTGAAAGCGCTTCCAGAGGGGAGTCTAATGAGGGCAAGCATTTGATGGTAGCAGCTTCCCTGCGGGAGATACTCTCTTTGCCAAAATCGCATTATTAGGCGAAAGTAAGTTACAATTCAGTACCCTATCCTAAAGCTTGCTGTTAGGAGGGAATCTGCAGCTTGCAGTGAAAGCGCTTCCAGAGGGGAGTGTAATGAGGGCAAACATTTGATGGTAGCAGCTTCCCTGCGGGAGATACTCTCATTGCCAAAATCGCATTATTAGGCGAAAGTAAGTTACAATTCAGTACCCTATCCTAAAGCTTGCTGCTAGGAGGGAATCTGCAGCTTGCAGTGAAAGCGCTTCCAGAGGGGAGTGTAATGAGGGCAAACATTTGATGGTAGCAGCTTCCCTGCGGGAGATACTCTCTTTGCCAAAATCGCATTATTAGGCGAAAGTAAGTTACAATTCAGTACCCTATCCTAAAGCTTGCTGTTAGGAGGGAATCTGCAGCTTGCAGTGAAAGCACTTCCAGAGGGGAGTCTAACGAGGGCAAACATTTGATGGTAGCAGCTTCCCTGCGGGAGATACTCTCTTTGCCAAAATCGCATTATTAGGCGAAAGTAAGCTACAATTCAGTACCATATACTAAAGATTGCTGTTAGGAGGGAATCTGCAGCTTGCAGTGAAAGCGCTTCCAGAGGGGAGTCTAATGAGGGCAAACATTTGATGGTAGCAGCTTCCCTGCGGGAGATACTCTCTTTGCCAAAATCGCATTATTAGGCGAAAGTAAGATACAATTCAGTACCCTATCCTAAAGCTTGCTGTTAGGAGGGAATCTGCAGCTTGCAGTGAAAGCGCTTCCAGAGGGGAGTCTAATGAGGGCAAACATTTGATGGTAGCAGCTTCCCTGTGGGAGATAGTCTCTTTGCCAAAATCGCATTATTAGCCTCAGTTAAGTTACAATTCAGTACCCTATCCTAAAGCTTGCTGTTAGGAGGGAATCTGCAGCTTGCAGTGAAAGCGCTTCCAGAGGGGAGTCTAATGAGGGCAAACATTTGATGGTAGCAGCTTCCCTGTGGGAGATAGTCTCTTTGCCAAAATCGCATTATTAGCCTCAGTTAAGTTACAATTCAGTACCCTATCCTAAAGCTTGCTGTTAGGAGGGAATCTGCAGCTTGCAGTGAAAGCGCTTCCAGAGGGGACTCTATCGAGGGCAAAGATTTGATGGTAGCAGCTTCCCTGCGGGAGATACTCTCTTTGCCAAAATCGCATTATTAGGCGAAAGTAAGTTACAATTCAGTACCCTATCCTAAAGCTTGCTGTTAGGAGGGAATCTGCAGCTTGCAGTGAAAGCGCTTCCAGAGGGGAGTCTAACGAGGGCAAACATTTGATGGTAGCAGCTTCGCTGCGGGAGATAGTCTCTTTGCCAAAATCGCTTTATTAGGCGAAAGTAAGTTACAATTCAGTACCCTATCCTAAAGCTTGCTGTTAGGAGGGAATCTGCAGCTTGCAGTGAAAGCGCTTCCAGAGGGGAGTCTAACGAGGGCAAACATTTGATGGTAGCAGCTTCCCTGCGGGAGATAGTCTCTTTGCCAAAATCGCATTATTAGGCGAAAGTAAGTTACAATTCAGTACCCTATCCTAAAGCTTGCTGTTAGGAGGGAATCTGCAGCTTGCAGTGAAAGCGCTTCCAGAGGGGAGTCTAACGAGGGCAAACATTTGATGGTAGCAGCTTCGCTGCGGGAGATAGTCTCTTTGCCAAAATCGCATTATTAGGCGAAAGTAAGTTACAATTCAGTACCCTATCCTAAAGCTTGCTGTTAGGAGGGAATCTGCAGCTTGCAGTGAAAGCGCTTCCAGAGGGGACTCTATCGAGGGCAAAGATTTGATGGTAGCAGCTTCCCTGCGGGAGATACTCTCTTTGCCAAAATCGCATTATTAGGCGAAAGTAAGTTACAATTCAGTACCCTATCCTAAAGCTTGCTGTTAGGAGGGAATCTGCAGCTTGCAGTGAAAGCGCTTCCAGAGGGGAGTCTAATGAGGGCAAGCATTTGATGGTAGCAGCTTCCCTGCGGGAGATACTCTCTTTGCCAAAATCGCATTATTAGGCGAAAGTAAGTTACAATTCAGTACCCTATCCTAAAGCTTGCTGTTAGGAGGGAATCTGCAGCTTGCAGTGAAAGCGCTTCCAGAGAGGAGTCTAATGAGGGCAAAGATTTGATGGTAGCAGCTTCCCTGCGGGAGATAGTCTCTTTACCAGAATCGCATTATTAGGCGAAAGTAAGTTACAATTCAGTACCCTATCCTAAAGCTTGCTGTTAGGAGGGAATCTGCAGCTTGCAGTGAAAGCGCTTCCAGAGGGGAGTGTAATGAGGGCAAACATTTGATGGTAGCAGCTTCCCTGCGGGAGATAGTCTCTTTGCCAAAATCGCTTTATTATCCTCAGTTAAGTTACAATTCAGTACCCTATCCTAAAGCTTGCTGTTAGGAGGGAATCTGCAGCTTGCAGTGAAAGCGCTTCCAGAGGGGAGTCTAATGAGGGCAAACATTTGATGGTAGCAGCTTCCCTGCGGGAGATAGTCTCTTTGCCAAAATCGCTTTATTATCCTCAGTTAAGTTACAATTCAGTACCCTATCCTAAAGCTTGCTGTTAGGAGGGAATCTGCAGCTTGCAGTGAAAGCGCTTCCAGAGGGGAGTGTAATGAGGGCAAACATTTGATGGTAGCAGCTTCCCTGCGGGAGATAGTCTCTTTGCCAAAATCGCTTTATTATCCTCAGTTAAGTTACAATTCAGTACCCTATCCTAAAGCTTGCTGTTAGGAGGGAATCTGCAGCTTGCAGTGAAAGCGCTTCCAGAGGGGAGTCTAATGAGGGCAAACATTTGATGGTAGCAGCTTCCCTGCGGGAGATAGTCTCTTTGCCAAAATCGCATTATTAGCCTCAGTTAAGTTACAATTCAGTACCCTATCCTAAAGCTTGCTGTTAGGAGGGAATCTGCAGCTTGCAGTGAAAGCGCTTCCAGAGGGGAGTCTAATGAGGGCAAACATTTGATGGTAGCAGCTTCCCTGCGGGAGATAGTCTCTTTGCCAAAATCGCATTATTAGCCGCAGTTAAGTTACAATTCAGTACCCTATCCTAAAGCTTGCTGTTAGGAGGGAATCTGCAGCTTGCAGTGAAAGCGCTTCCAGAGGGGAGTGTAATGAGGGCAAAGATTTGATGGTAGCAGCTTCCCTGCGGGAGATACTCTTATTGCCAAAATCGCATTATTAGGCGAAAGTAAGTTACAATTCAGTACCCTATCCTAAAGCTTGCTGTTAGGAGGGAATCTGCAGCTTGCAGTGAAAGCGCTTCCAGAGGGGACTCTATCGAGGGCAAAGATTTGATGGTAGCAGCTTCCCTGCGGGAGATACTCTCTTTGCCAAAATCGCATTATTAGGCGAAAGTAAGTTACAATTCAGTACCCTATCCTAAAGCTTGCTGTTAGGAGGGAATCTGCAGCTTGCAGTGAAAGCGCTTCCAGAGGGGAGTCTAATGAGGGCAAGCATTTGATGGTAGCAGCTTCCCTGCGGGAGATACTCTCTTTGCCAAAATCGCATTATTAGGCGAAAGTAAGTTACAATTCAGTACCCTATCCTAAAGCTTGCTGTTAGGAGGGAATCTGCAGCTTGCAGTGAAAGCGCTTCCAGAGAGGAGTCTAATGAGGGCAAAGATTTGATGGTAGCAGCTTCCCTGCGGGAGATAGTCTCTTTACCAGAATCGCATTATTAGGCGAAAGTAAGTTACAATTCAGTACCCTATCCTAAAGCTTGCTGTTAGGAGGGAATCTGCAGCTTGCAGTGAAAGCGCTTCCAGAGGGGAGTGTAATGAGGGCAAACATTTGATGGTAGCAGCTTCCCTGCGGGAGATAGTCTCTTTGCCAAAATCGCTTTATTATCCTCAGTTAAGTTACAATTCAGTACCCTATCCTAAAGCTTGCTGTTAGGAGGGAATCTGCAGCTTGCAGTGAAAGCGCTTCCAGAGGGGAGTCTAATGAGGGCAAACATTTGATGGTAGCAGCTTCCCTGCGGGAGATACTCTCTTTGCCAAAATCGCATTATTAGGCGAAAGTAAGCTACAATTCAGTACCCTATCCTAAAGCTTGCTGTTAGGAGGGAATCTGCAGCTTGCAGTGAAAGCGCTTCCAGAGGGGAGTCTAATGAGGGCAAACATTTGATGGTAGCAGCTTCCCTGCGGGAGATAGTCTCTTTGCCAAAATCGCATTATTAGCCTCAGTTAAGTTACAATTCAGTACCCTATCCTAAAGCTTGCTGTTAGGAGGGAATCTGCAGCTTGCAGTGAAAGCGCTTCCAGAGGGGACTCTATCGAGGGCAAAGATTTGATGGTAGCAGCTTCCCTGCGGGAGATACTCTCTTTGCCAAAATCGCATTATTAGGCGAAAGTAAGTTACAATTCAGTACCCTATCCTAAAGCTTGCTGTTAGGAGGGAATCTGCAGCTTGCATTGAAAGCGCTTCCAGAGGGGAGTCTAATGAGGGCAAGCATTTGATGGTAGCAGCTTCCCTGCGGGAGATACTCTCTTTGCCAAAATCGCATTATTAGGCGAAAGTAAGTTACAATTCAGTACCCTATCCTAAAGCTTGCTGTTAGGAGGGAATCTGCAGCTTGCAGTGAAAGCGCTTCCAGAGGGGAGTGTAATGAGGGCAAACATTTGATGGTAGCAGCTTCCCTGCGGGAGATACTCTCATTGCCAAAATCGCATTATTAGGCGAAAGTAAGTTACAATTCAGTACCCTATCCTAAAGCTTGCTGCTAGGAGGGAATCTGCAGCTTGCAGTGAAAGCGCTTCCAGAGGGGAGTGTAATGAGGGCAAACATTTGATGGTAGCAGCTTCCCTGCGGGAGATACTCTCTTTGCCAAAATCGCATTATTAGGCGAAAGTAAGCTACAATTCAGTACCATATACTAAAGATTGCTGTTAGGAGGGAATCTGCAGCTTGCAGTGAAAGCGCTTCCAGAGGGGAGTCTAATGAGGGCAAACATTTGATGGTAGCAGCTTCCCTGCGGGAGATACTCTCTTTGCCAAAATCGCATTATTAGGCGAAAGTAAGATACAATTCAGTACCCTATCCTAAAGCTTGCTGTTAGGAGGGAATCTGCAGCTTGCAGTGAAAGCGCTTCCAGAGGGGAGTCTAATGAGGGCAAACATTTGATGGTAGCAGCTTCCCTGTGGGAGATAGTCTCTTTGCCAAAATCGCATTATTAGCCTCAGTTAAGTTACAATTCAGTACCCTATCCTAAAGCTTGCTGTTAGGAGGGAATCTGCAGCTTGCAGTGAAAGCGCTTCCAGAGGGGAGTCTAATGAGGGCAAACATTTGATGGTAGCAGCTTCCCTGTGGGAGATAGTCTCTTTGCCAAAATCGCATTATTAGCCTCAGTTAAGTTACAATTCAGTACCCTATCCTAAAGCTTGCTGTTAGGAGGGAATCTGCAGCTTGCAGTGAAAGCGCTTCCAGAGGGGACTCTATCGAGGGCAAAGATTTGATGGTAGCAGCTTCCCTGCGGGAGATACTCTCTTTGCCAAAATCGCATTATTAGGCGAAAGTAAGTTACAATTCAGTACCCTATCCTAAAGCTTGCTGTTAGGAGGGAATCTGCAGCTTGCAGTGAAAGCGCTTCCAGAGGGGAGTCTAACGAGGGCAAACATTTGATGGTAGCAGCTTCGCTGCGGGAGATAGTCTCTTTGCCAAAATCGCTTTATTAGGCGAAAGTAAGTTACAATTCAGTACCCTATCCTAAAGCTTGCTGTTAGGAGGGAATCTGCAGCTTGCAGTGAAAGCGCTTCCAGAGGGGAGTCTAACGAGGGCAAACATTTGATGGTAGCAGCTTCCCTGCGGGAGATAGTCTCTTTGCCAAAATCGCATTATTAGGCGAAAGTAAGTTACAATTCAGTACCCTATCCTAAAGCTTGCTGTTAGGAGGGAATCTGCAGCTTGCAGTGAAAGCGCTTCCAGAGGGGAGTCTAACGAGGGCAAACATTTGATGGTAGCAGCTTCGCTGCGGGAGATAGTCTCTTTGCCAAAATCGCATTATTAGGCGAAAGTAAGTTACAATTCAGTACCCTATCCTAAAGCTTGCTGTTAGGAGGGAATCTGCAGCTTGCAGTGAAAGCGCTTCCAGAGGGGACTCTATCGAGGGCAAAGATTTGATGGTAGCAGCTTCCCTGCGGGAGATACTCTCTTTGCCAAAATCGCATTATTAGGCGAAAGTAAGTTACAATTCAGTACCCTATCCTAAAGCTTGCTGTTAGGAGGGAATCTGCAGCTTGCAGTGAAAGCGCTTCCAGAGGGGAGTCTAATGAGGGCAAGCATTTGATGGTAGCAGCTTCCCTGCGGGAGATACTCTCTTTGCCAAAATCGCATTATTAGGCGAAAGTAAGTTACAATTCAGTACCCTATCCTAAAGCTTGCTGTTAGGAGGGAATCTGCAGCTTGCAGTGAAAGCGCTTCCAGAGAGGAGTCTAATGAGGGCAAAGATTTGATGGTAGCAGCTTCCCTGCGGGAGATAGTCTCTTTACCAGAATCGCATTATTAGGCGAAAGTAAGTTACAATTCAGTACCCTATCCTAAAGCTTGCTGTTAGGAGGGAATCTGCAGCTTGCAGTGAAAGCGCTTCCAGAGGGGAGTGTAATGAGGGCAAACATTTGATGGTAGCAGCTTCCCTGCGGGAGATAGTCTCTTTGCCAAAATCGCTTTATTATCCTCAGTTAAGTTACAATTCAGTACCCTATCCTAAAGCTTGCTGTTAGGAGGGAATCTGCAGCTTGCAGTGAAAGCGCTTCCAGAGGGGAGTCTAATGAGGGCAAACATTTGATGGTAGCAGCTTCCCTGCGGGAGATAGTCTCTTTGCCAAAATCGCTTTATTATCCTCAGTTAAGTTACAATTCAGTACCCTATCCTAAAGCTTGCTGTTAGGAGGGAATCTGCAGCTTGCAGTGAAAGCGCTTCCAGAGGGGAGTGTAATGAGGGCAAACATTTGATGGTAGCAGCTTCCCTGCGGGAGATAGTCTCTTTGCCAAAATCGCTTTATTATCCTCAGTTAAGTTACAATTCAGTACCCTATCCTAAAGCTTGCTGTTAGGAGGGAATCTGCAGCTTGCAGTGAAAGCGCTTCAAGAGGGGAGTCTAATGAGGGCAAACATTTGATGGTAGCAGCTTCCCTGCGGGAGATACTCTCTTTGCCAAAATCGCATTATTAGGCGAAAGTAAGCTACAATTCAGTACCCTATCCTAAAGCTTGCTGTTAGGAGGGAATCTGCAGCTTGCAGTGAAAGCACTTCCAGAGGGGAGTCTAACGAGGGCAAACATTTGATGGTAGCAGCTTCCCTGCGGGAGATACTCTCTTTGCCAAAATCGCATTATTAGGCGAAAGTAAGCTACAATTCAGTACCATATACTAAAGATTGCTGTTAGGAGGGAATCTGCAGCTTGCAGTGAAAGCGCTTCCAGAGGGGAGTCTAATGAGGGCAAACATTTGATGGTAGCAGCTTCCCTGCGGGAGATACTCTCTTTGCCAAAATCGCATTATTAGGCGAAAGTAAGATACAATTCAGTACCCTATCCTAAAGCTTGCTGTTAGGAGGGAATCTGCAGCTTGCAGTGAAAGCGCTTCCAGAGGGGAGTCTAATGAGGGCAAACATTTGATGGTAGCAGCTTCCCTGTGGGAGATAGTCTCTTTGCCAAAATCGCATTATTAGCCTCAGTTAAGTTACAATTCAGTACCCTATCCTAAAGCTTGCTGTTAGGAGGGAATCTGCAGCTTGCAGTGAAAGCGCTTCCAGAGGGGAGTCTAATGAGGGCAAACATTTGATGGTAGCAGCTTCCCTGTGGGAGATAGTCTCTTTGCCAAAATCGCATTATTAGCCTCAGTTAAGTTACAATTCAGTACCCTATCCTAAAGCTTGCTGTTAGGAGGGAATCTGCAGCTTGCAGTGAAAGCGCTTCCAGAGGGGACTCTATCGAGGGCAAAGATTTGATGGTAGCAGCTTCCCTGCGGGAGATACTCTCTTTGCCAAAATCGCATTATTAGGCGAAAGTAAGTTACAATTCAGTACCCTATCCTAAAGCTTGCTGTTAGGAGGGAATCTGCAGCTTGCAGTGAAAGCGCTTCCAGAGGGGAGTCTAACGAGGGCAAACATTTGATGGTAGCAGCTTCGCTGCGGGAGATAGTCTCTTTGCCAAAATCGCTTTATTAGGCGAAAGTAAGTTACAATTCAGTACCCTATCCTAAAGCTTGCTGTTAGGAGGGAATCTGCAGCTTGCAGTGAAAGCGCTTCCAGAGGGGAGTCTAACGAGGGCAAACATTTGATGGTAGCAGCTTCCCTGCGGGAGATAGTCTCTTTGCCAAAATCGCATTATTAGGCGAAAGTAAGTTACAATTCAGTACCCTATCCTAAAGCTTGCTGTTAGGAGGGAATCTGCAGCTTGCAGTGAAAGCGCTTCCAGAGGGGAGTCTAACGAGGGCAAACATTTGATGGTAGCAGCTTCGCTGCGGGAGATAGTCTCTTTGCCAAAATCGCATTATTAGGCGAAAGTAAGTTACAATTCAGTACCCTATCCTAAAGCTTGCTGTTAGGAGGGAATCTGCAGCTTGCAGTGAAAGCGCTTCCAGAGGGGACTCTATCGAGGGCAAAGATTTGATGGTAGCAGCTTCCCTGCGGGAGATACTCTCTTTGCCAAAATCGCATTATTAGGCGAAAGTAAGTTACAATTCAGTACCCTATCCTAAAGCTTGCTGTTAGGAGGGAATCTGCAGCTTGCAGTGAAAGCGCTTCCAGAGGGGAGTCTAATGAGGGCAAGCATTTGATGGTAGCAGCTTCCCTGCGGGAGATACTCTCTTTGCCAAAATCGCATTATTAGGCGAAAGTAAGTTACAATTCAGTACCCTATCCTAAAGCTTGCTGTTAGGAGGGAATCTGCAGCTTGCAGTGAAAGCGCTTCCAGAGAGGAGTCTAATGAGGGCAAAGATTTGATGGTAGCAGCTTCCCTGCGGGAGATAGTCTCTTTACCAGAATCGCATTATTAGGCGAAAGTAAGTTACAATTCAGTACCCTATCCTAAAGCTTGCTGTTAGGAGGGAATCTGCAGCTTGCAGTGAAAGCGCTTCCAGAGGGGAGTGTAATGAGGGCAAACATTTGATGGTAGCAGCTTCCCTGCGGGAGATAGTCTCTTTGCCAAAATCGCTTTATTATCCTCAGTTAAGTTACAATTCAGTACCCTATCCTAAAGCTTGCTGTTAGGAGGGAATCTGCAGCTTGCAGTGAAAGCGCTTCCAGAGGGGAGTCTAATGAGGGCAAACATTTGATGGTAGCAGCTTCCCTGCGGGAGATAGTCTCTTTGCCAAAATCGCTTTATTATCCTCAGTTAAGTTACAATTCAGTACCCTATCCTAAAGCTTGCTGTTAGGAGGGAATCTGCAGCTTGCAGTGAAAGCGCTTCCAGAGGGGAGTGTAATGAGGGCAAACATTTGATGGTAGCAGCTTCCCTGCGGGAGATAGTCTCTTTGCCAAAATCGCTTTATTATCCTCAGTTAAGTTACAATTCAGTACCCTATCCTAAAGCTTGCTGTTAGGAGGGAATCTGCAGCTTGCAGTGAAAGCGCTTCCAGAGGGGAGTCTAATGAGGGCAAACATTTGATGGTAGCAGCTTCCCTGCGGGAGATAGTCTCTTTGCCAAAATCGCATTATTAGCCTCAGTTAAGTTACAATTCAGTACCCTATCCTAAAGCTTGCTGTTAGGAGGGAATCTGCAGCTTGCAGTGAAAGCGCTTCCAGAGGGGAGTCTAATGAGGGCAAACATTTGATGGTAGCAGCTTCCCTGCGGGAGATAGTCTCTTTGCCAAAATCGCATTATTAGCCGCAGTTAAGTTACAATTCAGTACCCTATCCTAAAGCTTGCTGTTAGGAGGGAATCTGCAGCTTGCAGTGAAAGCGCTTCCAGAGGGGAGTGTAATGAGGGCAAAGATTTGATGGTAGCAGCTTCCCTGCGGGAGATACTCTTATTGCCAAAATCGCATTATTAGGCGAAAGTAAGTTACAATTCAGTACCCTATCCTAAAGCTTGCTGTTAGGAGGGAATCTGCAGCTTGCAGTGAAAGCGCTTCCAGAGGGGACTCTATCGAGGGCAAAGATTTGATGGTAGCAGCTTCCCTGCGGGAGATACTCTCTTTGCCAAAATCGCATTATTAGGCGAAAGTAAGTTACAATTCAGTACCCTATCCTAAAGCTTGCTGTTAGGAGGGAATCTGCAGCTTGCAGTGAAAGCGCTTCCAGAGGGGAGTCTAATGAGGGCAAGCATTTGATGGTAGCAGCTTCCCTGCGGGAGATACTCTCTTTGCCAAAATCGCATTATTAGGCGAAAGTAAGTTACAATTCAGTACCCTATCCTAAAGCTTGCTGTTAGGAGGGAATCTGCAGCTTGCAGTGAAAGCGCTTCCAGAGAGGAGTCTAATGAGGGCAAAGATTTGATGGTAGCAGCTTCCCTGCGGGAGATAGTCTCTTTACCAGAATCGCATTATTAGGCGAAAGTAAGTTACAATTCAGTACCCTATCCTAAAGCTTGCTGTTAGGAGGGAATCTGCAGCTTGCAGTGAAAGCGCTTCCAGAGGGGAGTGTAATGAGGGCAAACATTTGATGGTAGCAGCTTCCCTGCGGGAGATAGTCTCTTTGCCAAAATCGCTTTATTATCCTCAGTTAAGTTACAATTCAGTACCCTATCCTAAAGCTTGCTGTTAGGAGGGAATCTGCAGCTTGCAGTGAAAGCGCTTCCAGAGGGGAGTCTAATGAGGGCAAACATTTGATGGTAGCAGCTTCCCTGCGGGAGATACTCTCTTTGCCAAAATCGCATTATTAGGCGAAAGTAAGCTACAATTCAGTACCCTATCCTAAAGCTTGCTGTTAGGAGGGAATCTGCAGCTTGCAGTGAAAGCGCTTCCAGAGGGGAGTCTAATGAGGGCAAACATTTGATGGTAGCAGCTTCCCTGCGGGAGATAGTCTCTTTGCCAAAATCGCATTATTAGCCTCAGTTAAGTTACAATTCAGTACCCTATCCTAAAGCTTGCTGTTAGGAGGGAATCTGCAGCTTGCAGTGAAAGCGCTTCCAGAGGGGAGTCTAACGAGGGCAAACATTTGATGGTAGCAGCTTCCCTGCGGGAGATACTCTTATTGCCAAAATCGCATTATTAGGCGAAAGTAAGTTACAATTCAGTACCCTATCCTAAAGCTTGCTGTTAGGAGGGAATCTGCAGCTTGCAGTGAAAGCGCTTCCAGAGGGGACTCTATCGAGGGCAAAGATTTGATGGTAGCAGCTTCCCTGCGGGAGATACTCTCTTTGCCAAAATCGCATTATTAGGCGAAAGTAAGTTACAATTCAGTACCCTATCCTAAAGCTTGCTGTTAGGAGGGAATCTGCAGCTTGCATTGAAAGCGCTTCCAGAGGGGAGTCTAATGAGGGCAAGCATTTGATGGTAGCAGCTTCCCTGCGGGAGATACTCTCTTTGCCAAAATCGCATTATTAGGCGAAAGTAAGTTACAATTCAGTACCCTATCCTAAAGCTTGCTGTTAGGAGGGAATCTGCAGCTTGCAGTGAAAGCGCTTCCAGAGGGGAGTGTAATGAGGGCAAACATTTGATGGTAGCAGCTTCCCTGCGGGAGATACTCTCATTGCCAAAATCGCATTATTAGGCGAAAGTAAGTTACAATTCAGTACCCTATCCTAAAGCTTGCTGCTAGGAGGGAATCTGCAGCTTGCAGTGAAAGCGCTTCCAGAGGGAGTGTAATGAGGGCAAACATTTGATGGTAGCAGCTTCCCTGCGGGAGATACTCTCTTTGCCAAAATCGCATTATTAGGCGAAAGTAAGTTACAATTCAGTACCCTATCCTAAAGCTTGCTGTTAGGAGGGAATCTGCAGCTTGCAGTGAAAGCACTTCCAGAGGGGAGTCTAACGAGGGCAAACATTTGATGGTAGCAGCTTCCCTGCGGGAGATACTCTCTTTGCCAAAATCGCATTATTAGGCGAAAGTAAGCTACAATTCAGTACCATATACTAAAGATTGCTGTTAGGAGGGAATCTGCAGCTTGCAGTGAAAGCGCTTCCAGAGGGGAGTCTAATGAGGGCAAACATTTGATGGTAGCAGCTTCCCTGCGGGAGATACTCTCTTTGCCAAAATCGCATTATTAGGCGAAAGTAAGATACAATTCAGTACCCTATCCTAAAGCTTGCTGTTAGGAGGGAATCTGCAGCTTGCAGTGAAAGCGCTTCCAGAGGGGAGTCTAATGAGGGCAAACATTTGATGGTAGCAGCTTCCCTGTGGGAGATAGTCTCTTTGCCAAAATCGCATTATTAGCCTCAGTTAAGTTACAATTCAGTACCCTATCCTAAAGCTTGCTGTTAGGAGGGAATCTGCAGCTTGCAGTGAAAGCGCTTCCAGAGGGGAGTCTAATGAGGGCAAACATTTGATGGTAGCAGCTTCCCTGTGGGAGATAGTCTCTTTGCCAAAATCGCATTATTAGCCTCAGTTAAGTTACAATTCAGTACCCTATCCTAAAGCTTGCTGTTAGGAGGGAATCTGCAGCTTGCAGTGAAAGCGCTTCCAGAGGGGACTCTATCGAGGGCAAAGATTTGATGGTAGCAGCTTCCCTGCGGGAGATACTCTCTTTGCCAAAATCGCATTATTAGGCGAAAGTAAGTTACAATTCAGTACCCTATCCTAAAGCTTGCTGTTAGGAGGGAATCTGCAGCTTGCAGTGAAAGCGCTTCCAGAGGGGAGTCTAACGAGGGCAAACATTTGATGGTAGCAGCTTCGCTGCGGGAGATAGTCTCTTTGCCAAAATCGCTTTATTAGGCGAAAGTAAGTTACAATTCAGTACCCTATCCTAAAGCTTGCTGTTAGGAGGGAATCTGCAGCTTGCAGTGAAAGCGCTTCCAGAGGGGAGTCTAACGAGGGCAAACATTTGATGGTAGCAGCTTCCCTGCGGGAGATAGTCTCTTTGCCAAAATCGCATTATTAGGCGAAAGTAAGTTACAATTCAGTACCCTATCCTAAAGCTTGCTGTTAGGAGGGAATCTGCAGCTTGCAGTGAAAGCGCTTCCAGAGGGGAGTCTAACGAGGGCAAACATTTGATGGTAGCAGCTTCGCTGCGGGAGATAGTCTCTTTGCCAAAATCGCATTATTAGGCGAAAGTAAGTTACAATTCAGTACCCTATCCTAAAGCTTGCTGTTAGGAGGGAATCTGCAGCTTGCAGTGAAAGCGCTTCCAGAGGGGACTCTATCGAGGGCAAAGATTTGATGGTAGCAGCTTCCCTGCGGGAGATACTCTCTTTGCCAAAATCGCATTATTAGGCGAAAGTAAGTTACAATTCAGTACCCTATCCTAAAGCTTGCTGTTAGGAGGGAATCTGCAGCTTGCAGTGAAAGCGCTTCCAGAGGGGAGTCTAATGAGGGCAAGCATTTGATGGTAGCAGCTTCCCTGCGGGAGATACTCTCTTTGCCAAAATCGCATTATTAGGCGAAAGTAAGTTACAATTCAGTACCCTATCCTAAAGCTTGCTGTTAGGAGGGAATCTGCAGCTTGCAGTGAAAGCGCTTCCAGAGAGGAGTCTAATGAGGGCAAAGATTTGATGGTAGCAGCTTCCCTGCGGGAGATAGTCTCTTTACCAGAATCGCATTATTAGGCGAAAGTAAGTTACAATTCAGTACCCTATCCTAAAGCTTGCTGTTAGGAGGGAATCTGCAGCTTGCAGTGAAAGCGCTTCCAGAGGGGAGTGTAATGAGGGCAAACATTTGATGGTAGCAGCTTCCCTGCGGGAGATAGTCTCTTTGCCAAAATCGCTTTATTATCCTCAGTTAAGTTACAATTCAGTACCCTATCCTAAAGCTTGCTGTTAGGAGGGAATCTGCAGCTTGCAGTGAAAGCGCTTCCAGAGGGGAGTCTAATGAGGGCAAACATTTGATGGTAGCAGCTTCCCTGCGGGAGATAGTCTCTTTGCCAAAATCGCTTTATTATCCTCAGTTAAGTTACAATTCAGTACCCTATCCTAAAGCTTGCTGTTAGGAGGGAATCTGCAGCTTGCAGTGAAAGCGCTTCCAGAGGGGAGTGTAATGAGGGCAAACATTTGATGGTAGCAGCTTCCCTGCGGGAGATAGTCTCTTTGCCAAAATCGCTTTATTATCCTCAGTTAAGTTACAATTCAGTACCCTATCCTAAAGCTTGCTGTTAGGAGGGAATCTGCAGCTTGCAGTGAAAGCGCTTCAAGAGGGGAGTCTAATGAGGGCAAACATTTGATGGTAGCAGCTTCCCTGCGGGAGATACTCTCTTTGCCAAAATCGCATTATTAGGCGAAAGTAAGCTACAATTCAGTACCCTATCCTAAAGCTTGCTGTTAGGAGGGAATCTGCAGCTTGCAGTGAAAGCGCTTCCAGAGGGGAGTCTAATGAGGGCAAACATTTGATGGTAGCAGCTTCCCTGCGGGAGATAGTCTCTTTGCCAAAATCGCATTATTAGCCGCAGTTAAGTTACAATTCAGTACCCTATCCTAAAGCTTGCTGTTAGGAGGGAATCTGCAGCTTGCAGTGAAAGCGCTTCCAGAGGGGAGTGTAATGAGGGCAAAGATTTGATGGTAGCAGCTTCCCTGCGGGAGATACTCTTATTGCCAAAATCGCATTATTAGGCGAAAGTAAGTTACAATTCAGTACCCTATCCTAAAGCTTGCTGTTAGGAGGGAATCTGCAGCTTGCAGTGAAAGCGCTTCCAGAGGGGACTCTATCGAGGGCAAAGATTTGATGGTAGCAGCTTCCCTGCGGGAGATACTCTCTTTGCCAAAATCGCATTATTAGGCGAAAGTAAGTTACAATTCAGTACCCTATCCTAAAGCTTGCTGTTAGGAGGGAATCTGCAGCTTGCATTGAAAGCGCTTCCAGAGGGGAGTCTAATGAGGGCAAGCATTTGATGGTAGCAGCTTCCCTGCGGGAGATACTCTCTTTGCCAAAATCGCATTATTAGGCGAAAGTAAGTTACAATTCAGTACCCTATCCTAAAGCTTGCTGTTAGGAGGGAATCTGCAGCTTGCAGTGAAAGCGCTTCCAGAGGGGAGTGTAATGAGGGCAAACATTTGATGGTAGCAGCTTCCCTGCGGGAGATACTCTCTTTGCCAAAATCGCATTATTAGGCGAAAGTAAGTTACAATTCAGTACCCTATCCTAAAGCTTGCTGTTAGGAGGGAATCTGCAGCTTGCAGTGAAAGCACTTCCAGAGGGGAGTCTAAGGAGGGCAAACATTTGATGGTAGCAGCTTCCCTGCGGGAGATAGTCTCTTTGCCAAAATCGCATTATTAGGCGAAAGTAAGCTACAATTCAGTACCATATACTAAAGATTGCTGTTAGGAGGGAATCTGCAGCTTGCAGTGAAAGCGCTTCCAGAGGGGAGTGTAATGAGGGCAAACATTTGATGGTAGCAGCTTCCCTGCGGGAGATACTCTCTTTGCCAAAATCGCATTATTAGGCGAAAGTAAGATACAATTCAGTACCCTATCCTAAAGCTTGCTGTTAGGAGGGAATCTGCAGCTTGCAGTGAAAGCGCTTCCAGAGGGGAGTCTAATGAGGGCAAACATTTGATGGTAGCAGCTTCCCTGTGGGAGATAGTCTCTTTGCCAAAATCGCATTATTAGCCTCAGTTAAGTTACAATTCAGTACCCTATCCTAAAGCTTGCTGTTAGGAGGGAATCTGCAGCTTGCAGTGAAAGCGCTTCCAGAGGGGAGTCTAATGAGGGCAAACATTTGATGGTAGCAGCTTCCCTGTGGGAGATAGTCTCTTTGCCAAAATCGCATTATTAGCCTCAGTTAAGTTACAATTCAGTACCCTATCCTAAAGCTTGCTGTTAGGAGGGAATCTGCAGCTTGCAGTGAAAGCGCTTCCAGAGGGGAGTCTAATGAGGGCAAACATTTGATGGTAGCAGCTTCCCTGCGGGAGATACTCTCATTGCCAAAATCGCATTATTAGGCGAAAGTAAGTTACAATTCAGTACCCTATCCTAAAGCTTGCTGTTAGGAGGGAATCTGCAGCTTGCAGTGAAAGCGCTTCCAGAGGGGAGTCTAATGAGGGCAAACATTTGATGGTAGCAGCTTCCCTGCGGGAGATACTCTCTTTGCCAAAATCGCATTATTAGGCGAAAGTAAGTTACAATTCAGTACCCTATCCTAAAGCTTGCTGTTAGGAGGGAATCTGCAGCTTGCAGTGAAAGCGCTTCCAGAGGGGAGTCTAATGAGGGCAAACATTTGATGGTAGCAGCTTCCCTGCGGGAGATACTCTCTTTGCCAAAATCGCATTATTAGGCGAAAGTAAGTTACAATTCAGTACCCTATCCTAAAGCTTGCTGTTAGGAGGGAATCTGCAGCTTGCAGTGAAAGCGCTTCCAGAGGGGAGTCTAATGAGGGCAAACATTTGATGGTAGCAGCTTCCCTGCGGGAGATACTCTCTTTGCCAAATTCTCCTTATTACCTTCAGTTAAGTTACAATTCAGTACCCTATCCTAAAGCTTGCTGTTAGGAGGGAATCTGCAGCTTGCAGTGAAAGCACTTCCAGAGGGGAGTCTAACGAGGGCAAACATTTGATGGTAGCAGCTTCCCTGCGGGAGATAGTCTCTTTGCCAAAATCGCATTATTAGGCGAAAGTAAGCTACAATTCAGTACCATATACTAAAGATTGCTGTTAGGAGGGAATCTGCAGCTTGCAGTGAAAGCGCTTCCAGAGGGGAGTCTAATGAGGGCAAACATTTGATGGTAGCAGCTTCCCTGCGGGAGATACTCTCTTTGCCAAAATCGCATTATTAGGCGAAAGTAAGATACAATTCAGTACCCTATCCTAAAGCTTGCTGTTAGGAGGGAATCTGCAGCTTGCAGTGAAAGCGCTTCCAGAGGGGAGTCTAATGAGGGCAAACATTTGATGGTAGCAGCTTCCCTGCGGGAGATAGTCTCTTTACCAGAATCGCATTATTAGGCGAAAGTAAGTTACAATTCAGTACCCTATCCTAAAGCTTGCTGTTAGGAGGGAATCTGCAGCTTGCAGTGAAAGCGCTTCCAGAGGGGAGTGTAATGAGGGCAAACATTTGATGGTAGCAGCTTCCCTGCGGGAGATAGTCTCTTTGCCAAAATCGCTTTATTATCCTCAGTTAAGTTACAATTCAGTACCCTATCCTAAAGCTTGCTGTTAGGAGGGAATCTGCAGCTTGCAGTGAAAGCGCTTCCAGAGGGGAGTCTAATGAGGGCAAACATTTGATGGTAGCAGCTTCCCTGCGGGAGATACTCTCTTTGCCAAAATCGCATTATTAGGCGAAAGTAAGCTACAATTCAGTACCCTATCCTAAAGCTTGCTGTTAGGAGGGAATCTGCAGCTTGCAGTGAAAGCGCTTCCAGAGGGGAGTCTAATGAGGGCAAACATTTGATGGTAGCAGCTTCCCTGCGGGAGATAGTCTCTTTGCCAAAATCGCATTATTAGCCTCAGTTAAGTTACAATTCAGTACCCTATCCTAAAGCTTGCTGTTAGGAGGGAATCTGCAGCTTGCAGTGAAAGCGCTTCCAGAGGGGAGTCTAACGAGGGCAAACATTTGATGGTAGCAGCTTCCCTGCGGGAGATACTCTTATTGCCAAAATCGCATTATTAGGCGAAAGTAAGTTACAATTCAGTACCCTATCCTAAAGCTTGCTGTTAGGAGGGAATCTGCAGCTTGCAGTGAAAGCGCTTCCAGAGGGGACTCTATCGAGGGCAAAGATTTGATGGTAGCAGCTTCCCTGCGGGAGATACTCTCTTTGCCAAAATCGCATTATTAGGCGAAAGTAAGTTACAATTCAGTACCCTATCCTAAAGCTTGCTGTTAGGAGGGAATCTGCAGCTTGCATTGAAAGCGCTTCCAGAGGGGAGTCTAATGAGGGCAAGCATTTGATGGTAGCAGCTTCCCTGCGGGAGATACTCTCTTTGCCAAAATCGCATTATTAGGCGAAAGTAAGTTACAATTCAGTACCCTATCCTAAAGCTTGCTGTTAGGAGGGAATCTGCAGCTTGCAGTGAAAGCGCTTCCAGAGGGGAGTGTAATGAGGGCAAACATTTGATGGTAGCAGCTTCCCTGCGGGAGATACTCTCATTGCCAAAATCGCATTATTAGGCGAAAGTAAGTTACAATTCAGTACCCTATCCTAAAGCTTGCTGCTAGGAGGGAATCTGCAGCTTGCAGTGAAAGCGCTTCCAGAGGGGAGTGTAATGAGGGCAAACATTTGATGGTAGCAGCTTCCCTGCGGGAGATACTCTCTTTGCCAAAATCGCATTATTAGGCGAAAGTAAGTTACAATTCAGTACCCTATCCTAAAGCTTGCTGTTAGGAGGGAATCTGCAGCTTGCAGTGAAAGCACTTCCAGAGGGGAGTCTAACGAGGGCAAACATTTGATGGTAGCAGCTTCCCTGCGGGAGATACTCTCTTTGCCAAAATCGCATTATTAGGCGAAAGTAAGCTACAATTCAGTACCATATACTAAAGATTGCTGTTAGGAGGGAATCTGCAGCTTGCAGTGAAAGCGCTTCCAGAGGGGAGTCTAATGAGGGCAAACATTTGATGGTAGCAGCTTCCCTGTGGGAGATAGTCTCTTTGCCAAAATCGCATTATTAGCCTCAGTTAAGTTACAATTCAGTACCCTATCCTAAAGCTTGCTGTTAGGAGGGAATCTGCAGCTTGCAGTGAAAGCGCTTCCAGAGGGGAGTCTAATGAGGGCAAACATTTGATGGTAGCAGCTTCCCTGTGGGAGATAGTCTCTTTGCCAAAATCGCATTATTAGCCTCAGTTAAGTTACAATTCAGTACCCTATCCTAAAGCTTGCTGTTAGGAGGGAATCTGCAGCTTGCAGTGAAAGCGCTTCCAGAGGGGACTCTATCGAGGGCAAAGATTTGATGGTAGCAGCTTCCCTGCGGGAGATACTCTCTTTGCCAAAATCGCATTATTAGGCGAAAGTAAGTTACAATTCAGTACCCTATCCTAAAGCTTGCTGTTAGGAGGGAATCTGCAGCTTGCAGTGAAAGCGCTTCCAGAGGGGAGTCTAACGAGGGCAAACATTTGATGGTAGCAGCTTCGCTGCGGGAGATAGTCTCTTTGCCAAAATCGCTTTATTAGGCGAAAGTAAGTTACAATTCAGTACCCTATCCTAAAGCTTGCTGTTAGGAGGGAATCTGCAGCTTGCAGTGAAAGCGCTTCCAGAGGGGAGTCTAACGAGGGCAAACATTTGATGGTAGCAGCTTCCCTGCGGGAGATAGTCTCTTTGCCAAAATCGCATTATTAGGCGAAAGTAAGTTACAATTCAGTACCCTATCCTAAAGCTTGCTGTTAGGAGGGAATCTGCAGCTTGCAGTGAAAGCGCTTCCAGAGGGGAGTCTAACGAGGGCAAACATTTGATGGTAGCAGCTTCGCTGCGGGAGATAGTCTCTTTGCCAAAATCGCATTATTAGGCGAAAGTAAGTTACAATTCAGTACCCTATCCTAAAGCTTGCTGTTAGGAGGGAATCTGCAGCTTGCAGTGAAAGCGCTTCCAGAGGGGACTCTATCGAGGGCAAAGATTTGATGGTAGCAGCTTCCCTGCGGGAGATACTCTCTTTGCCAAAATCGCATTATTAGGCGAAAGTAAGTTACAATTCAGTACCCTATCCTAAAGCTTGCTGTTAGGAGGGAATCTGCAGCTTGCAGTGAAAGCGCTTCCAGAGGGGAGTCTAATGAGGGCAAGCATTTGATGGTAGCAGCTTCCCTGCGGGAGATACTCTCTTTGCCAAAATCGCATTATTAGGCGAAAGTAAGTTACAATTCAGTACCCTATCCTAAAGCTTGCTGTTAGGAGGGAATCTGCAGCTTGCAGTGAAAGCGCTTCCAGAGAGGAGTCTAATGAGGGCAAAGATTTGATGGTAGCAGCTTCCCTGCGGGAGATAGTCTCTTTACCAGAATCGCATTATTAGGCGAAAGTAAGTTACATTTCAGTACCCTATCCTAAAGCTTGCTGTTAGGAGGGAATCTGCAGCTTGCAGTGAAAGCGCTTCCAGAGGGGAGTGTAATGAGGGCAAACATTTGATGGTAGCAGCTTCCCTGCGGGAGATAGTCTCTTTGCCAAAATCGCTTTATTATCCTCAGTTAAGTTACAATTCAGTACCCTATCCTAAAGCTTGCTGTTAGGAGGGAATCTGCAGCTTGCAGTGAAAGCGCTTCCAGAGGGGAGTCTAATGAGGGCAAACATTTGATGGTAGCAGCTTCCCTGCGGGAGATAGTCTCTTTGCCAAAATCGCTTTATTATCCTCAGTTAAGTTACAATTCAGTACCCTATCCTAAAGCTTGCTGTTAGGAGGGAATCTGCAGCTTGCAGTGAAAGCGCTTCCAGAGGGGAGTGTAATGAGGGCAAACATTTGATGGTAGCAGCTTCCCTGCGGGAGATAGTCTCTTTGCCAAAATCGCTTTATTATCCTCAGTTAAGTTACAATTCAGTACCCTATCCTAAAGCTTGCTGTTAGGAGGGAATCTGCAGCTTGCAGTGAAAGCGCTTCAAGAGGGGAGTCTAATGAGGGCAAACATTTGATGGTAGCAGCTTCCCTGCGGGAGATACTCTCTTTGCCAAAATCGCATTATTAGGCGAAAGTAAGCTACAATTCAGTACCCTATCCTAAAGCTTGCTGTTAGGAGGGAATCTGCAGCTTGCAGTGAAAGCGCTTCCAGAGGGGAGTCTAATGAGGGCAAACATTTGATGGTAGCAGCTTCCCTGCGGGAGATAGTCTCTTTGCCAAAATCGCATTATTAGCCGCAGTTAAGTTACAATTCAGTACCCTATCCTAAAGCTTGCTGTTAGGAGGGAATCTGCAGCTTGCAGTGAAAGCGCTTCCAGAGGGGAGTGTAATGAGGGCAAAGATTTGATAGTAGCAGCTTCCCTGCGGGAGATACTCTTATTGCCAAAATCGCATTATTAGGCGAAAGTAAGTTACAATTCAGTACCCTATCCTAAAGCTTGCTGTTAGGAGGGAATCTGCAGCTTGCAGTGAAAGCGCTTCCAGAGGGGACTCTATCGAGGGCAAAGATTTGATGGTAGCAGCTTCCCTGCGGGAGATACTCTCTTTGCCAAAATCGCATTATTAGGCGAAAGTAAGTTACAATTCAGTACCCTATCCTAAAGCTTGCTGTTAGGAGGGAATCTGCAGCTTGCATTGAAAGCGCTTCCAGAGGGGAGTCTAATGAGGGCAAGCATTTGATGGTAGCAGCTTCCCTGCGGGAGATACTCTCTTTGCCAAAATCGCATTATTAGGCGAAAGTAAGTTACAATTCAGTACCCTATCCTAAAGCTTGCTGTTAGGAGGGAATCTGCAGCTTGCAGTGAAAGCGCTTCCAGAGGGGAGTGTAATGAGGGCAAACATTTGATGGTAGCAGCTTCCCTGCGGGAGATACTCTCTTTGCCAAAATCGCATTATTAGGCGAAAGTAAGTTACAATTCAGTACCCTATCCTAAAGCTTGCTGTTAGGAGGGAATCTGCAGCTTGCAGTGAAAGCACTTCCAGAGGGGAGTCTAAGGAGGGCAAACATTTGATGGTAGCAGCTTCCCTGCGGGAGATAGTCTCTTTGCCAAAATCGCATTATTAGGCGAAAGAAAGCTACAATTCAGTACCATATACTAAAGATTGCTGTTAGGAGGGAATCTGCAGCTTGCAGTGAAAGCGCTTCCAGAGGGGAGTGTAATGAGGGCAAACATTTGATGGTAGCAGCTTCCCTGCGGGAGATACTCTCTTTGCCAAAATCGCATTATTAGGCGAAAGTAAGATACAATTCAGTACCCTATCCTAAAGCTTGCTGTTAGGAGGGAATCTGCAGCTTGCAGTGAAAGCGCTTCCAGAGGGGAGTCTAATGAGGGCAAACATTTGATGGTAGCAGCTTCCCTGTGGGAGATAGTCTCTTTGCCAAAATCGCATTATTAGCCTCAGTTAAGTTACAATTCAGTACCCTATCCTAAAGCTTGCTGTTAGGAGGGAATCTGCAGCTTGCAGTGAAAGCGCTTCCAGAGGGGAGTCTAATGAGGGCAAACATTTGATGGTAGCAGCTTCCCTGTGGGAGATAGTCTCTTTGCCAAAATCGCATTATTAGCCTCAGTTAAGTTACAATTCAGTACCCTATCCTAAAGCTTGCTGTTAGGAGGGAATCTGCAGCTTGCAGTGAAAGCGCTTCCAGAGGGGAGTCTAATGAGGGCAAACATTTGATGGTAGCAGCTTCCCTGCGGGAGATACTCTCATTGCCAAAATCGCATTATTAGGCGAAAGTAAGTTACAATTCAGTACCCTATCCTAAAGCTTGCTGTTAGGAGGGAATCTGCAGCTTGCAGTGAAAGCGCTTCCAGAGGGGAGTCTAATGAGGGCAAACATTTGATGGTAGCAGCTTCCCTGCGGGAGATACTCTCTTTGCCAAAATCGCATTATTAGGCGAAAGTAAGTTACAATTCAGTACCCTATCCTAAAGCTTGCTGTTAGGAGGGAATCTGCAGCTTGCAGTGAAAGCGCTTCCAGAGGGGAGTCTAATGAGGGCAAACATTTGATGGTAGCAGCTTCCCTGCGGGAGATACTCTCTTTGCCAAAATCGCATTATTAGGCGAAAGTAAGTTACAATTCAGTACCCTATCCTAAAGCTTGCTGTTAGGAGGGAATCTGCAGCTTGCAGTGAAAGCGCTTCCAGAGGGGAGTCTAATGAGGGCAAACATTTGATGGTAGCAGCTTCCCTGCGGGAGATACTCTCTTTGCCAAATTCTCCTTATTACCTTCAGTTAAGTTACAATTCAGTACCCTATCCTAAAGCTTGCTGTTAGGAGGGAATCTGCAGCTTGCAGTGAAAGCACTTCCAGAGGGGAGTCTAACGAGGGCAAACATTTGATGGTAGCAGCTTCCCTGCGGGAGATAGTCTCTTTGCCAAAATCGCATTATTAGGCGAAAGTAAGCTACAATTCAGTACCATATACTAAAGATTGCTGTTAGGAGGGAATCTGCAGCTTGCAGTGAAAGCGCTTCCAGAGGGGAGTGTAATGAGGGCAAACATTTGATGGTAGCAGCTTCCCTGCGGGAGATACTCTCTTTGCCAAAATCGCTTTATTAGGCGAAAGTAAGATACAATTCAGTACCCTATCCTAAAGCTTGCTGTTAGGAGGGAATCTGCAGCTTGCAGTGAAAGCGCTTCCAGAGGGGAGTCTAATGAGGGCAAACATTTGATGGTAGCAGCTTCCCTGTGGGAGATAGTCTCTTTGCCAAAATCGCATTATTAGCCTCAGTTAAGTTACAATTCAGTACCCTATCCTAAAGCTTGCTGTTAGGAGGGAATCTGCAGCTTGCAGTGAAAGCGCTTCCAGAGGGGAGTCTAATGAGGGCAAACATTTGATGGTAGCAGCTTCCCTGTGGGAGATAGTCTCTTTGCCAAAATCGCATTATTAGCCTCAGTTAAGTTACAATTCAGTACCCTATCCTAAAGCTTGCTGTTAGGAGGGAATCTGCAGCTTGCAGTGAAAGCGCTTCCAGAGGGGAGTCTAATGAGGGCAAACATTTGATGGTAGCAGCTTCCCTGCGGGAGATACTCTCATTGCCAAAATCGCATTATTAGGCGAAAGTAAGTTACAATTCAGTACCCTATCCTAAAGCTTGCTGTTAGGAGGGAATCTGCAGCTTGCAGTGAAAGCGCTTCCAGAGGGGAGTCTAATGAGGGCAAACATTTGATGGTAGCAGCTTCCCTGCGGGAGATACTCTCTTTGCCAAAATCGCATTATTAGGCGAAAGTAAGTTACAATTCAGTACCCTATCCTAAAGCTTGCTGTTAGGAGGGAATCTGCAGCTTGCAGTGAAAGCGCTTCCAGAGGGGAGTCTAATGAGGGCAAACATTTGATGGTAGCAGCTTCCCTGCGGGAGATACTCTCTTTGCCAAAATCGCATTATTAGGCGAAAGTAAGTTACAATTCAGTACCCTATCCTAAAGCTTGCTGTTAGGAGGGAATCTGCAGCTTGCAGTGAAAGCGCTTCCAGAGGGGAGTCTAATGAGGGCAAACATTTGATGGTAGCAGCTTCCCTGCGGGAGATACTCTCTTTGCCAAATTCTCCTTATTACCTTCAGTTAAGTTACAATTCAGTACCCTATCCTAAAGCTTGCTGTTAGGAGGGAATCTGCAGCTTGCAGTGAAAGCACTTCCAGAGGGGAGTCTAACGAGGGCAAACATTTGATGGTAGCAGCTTCCCTGCGGGAGATAGTCTCTTTGCCAAAATCGCATTATTAGGCGAAAGTAAGCTACAATTCAGTACCCTATCCTAAAGCTTGCTGTTAGGAGGGAATCTGCAGCTTGCAGTGAAAGCGCTTCCAGAGGGGAGTCTATTGAGGGCAAACATTTGATGGTAGCAGCTTCCCTGCGGGAGATACTCTCTTTGCCAAAATCGCATTATTAGGCGAAAGTAAGATACAATTCAGTACCCTAGCCTAAAGCTTGCTGTTAGGAGGGAATCTGCAGCTTGCAGTGAAAGCGCTTCCAGAGGGGAGTCTAATGAGGGCAAACATTTGATGGTAGCAGCTTCCCTGCGGGAGATACTCTCATTGCCAAAATCGCATTATTAGGCGAAAGTAAGTTACAATTCAGTACCCTATCCTAAAGCTTGCTGTTAGGAGGGAATCTGCAGCTTGCAGTGAAAGCGCTTCCAGAGGGGAGTCTAATGAGGGCAAACATTTGATGGTAGCAGCTTCCCTGTGGGAGATAGTCTCTTTGCCAAAATCGCATTATTAGCCTCAGTTAAGTTACAATTCAGTACCCTATCCTAAAGCTTGCTGTTAGGAGGGAATCTGCAGCTTGCAGTGAAAGCGCTTCCAGAGGGGAGTCTAATGAGGGCAAACATTTGATGGTAGCAGCTTCCCTGTGGGAGATAGTCTCTTTGCCAAAATCGCATTATTAGCCTCAGTTAAGTTACAATTCAGTACCCTATCCTAAAGCTTGCTGTTAGGAGGGAATCTGCAGCTTGCAGTGAAAGCGCTTCCAGAGGGGAGTCTAATGAGGGCAAACATTTGATGGTAGCAGCTTCCCTGCGGGAGATACTCTCATTGCCAAAATCGCATTATTAGGCGAAAGTAAGTTACAATTCAGTACCCTATCCTAAAGCTTGCTGTTAGGAGGGAATCTGCAGCTTGCAGTGAAAGCGCTTCCAGAGGGGAGTCTAATGAGGGCAAACATTTGATGGTAGCAGCTTCCCTGCGGGAGATACTCTCTTTGCCAAAATCGCATTATTAGGCGAAAGTAAGTTACAATTCAGTACCCTATCCTAAAGCTTGCTGTTAGGAGGGAATCTGCAGCTTGCAGTGAAAGCGCTTCCAGAGGGGAGTCTAATGAGGGCAAACATTTGATGGTAGCAGCTTCCCTGCGGGAGATACTCTCTTTGCCAAAATCGCATTATTAGGCGAAAGTAAGTTACAATTCAGTACCCTATCCTAAAGCTTGCTGTTAGGAGGGAATCTGCAGCTTGCAGTGAAAGCGCTTCCAGAGGGGAGTCTAATGAGGGCAAACATTTGATGGTAGCAGCTTCCCTGCGGGAGATACTCTCTTTGCCAAATTCTCCTTATTACCTTCAGTTAAGTTACAATTCAGTACCCTATCCTAAAGCTTGCTGTTAGGAGGGAATCTGCAGCTTGCAGTGAAAGCACTTCCAGAGGGGAGTCTAACGAGGGCAAACATTTGATGGTAGCAGCTTCCCTGCGGGAGATAGTCTCTTTGCCAAAATCGCATTATTAGGCGAAAGTAAGCTACAATTCAGTACCCTATCCTAAAGCTTGCTGTTAGGAGGGAATCTGCAGCTTGCAGTGAAAGCGCTTCCAGAGGGGAGTCTATTGAGGGCAAACATTTGATGGTAGCAGCTTCCCTGCGGGAGATACTCTCTTTGCCAAAATCGCATTATTAGGCGAAAGTAAGATACAATTCAGTACCCTAGCCTAAAGCTTGCTGTTAGGAGGGAATCTGCAGCTTGCAGTGAAAGCGCTTACAGAGGGGAGTCTAATGAGGGCAAACATTTGATGGTAGCAGCTTCCCTGCGGGAGATACTCTCATTGCCAAAATCGCATTATTAGGCGAAAGTAAGTTACAATTCAGTACCCTATCTTAAAGCTTGCTGTTAGGAGGGAATCTGCAGCTTGTAGTGAAAGCGCTTCCAGAGGGGAGTCTAATGAGGGCAAACATTTGATGGTAGCAGCTTCCCTGCGGGAGATAGTCTCTTTGCCAAAATCGCATTATTAGGCGAAAGTAAGCTACAATTCAGTACCCTATCCTAAAGCTTGCTGTTAGGAGGGAATCTGCAGCTTGCAGTGAAAGCGCTTCCAGAGGGGAGTGTAATGAGGGCAAACATTTGATGGTAGCAGCTTCCCTGCGGGAGATAGTCTCTTTGCCAAAATCGCATTATTAGGCGAAAGTAAGTTACAATTCAGTACCCTATCCTAAAGCTTGCTGTTAGGAGGGAATCTGCAGCTTGCAGTGAAAGCGCTTCCAGAGGGGAGTGTAATGAGGGCAAACATTTGATGGTAGCAGCTTCGCTGCGGGAGATAGTCTCTTTGCCAAAATCGCTTTATTAGGCGAAAGTAAGTTACAATTCAGTACCCTATCCTAAAGCTTGCTGTTAGGAGGGAATCTGCAGCTTGCAGTGAAAGCGCTTCCAGAGGGGAGTCTAATGAGGGCAAACATTTGATGGTAGCAGCTTCGCTGCGGGAGATAGTCTCTTTGCCAAAATCGCTTTATTAGGCGAAAGTAAGTTACAATTCAGTACCCTATCCTAAAGCTTGCTGTTAGGAGGGAATCTGCAGCTTGCAGTGAAAGCGCTTCCAGAGGGGAGTCTAACGAGGGCAAAGATTTGATGGTAGCAGCTTCCCTGCGGGAGATACTCTCCTTGCCAAAATCGCTTTATTAGCCTCAGTTAAGTTACAATTCAGTACCCTATCCTAAAGCTTGCTGTTAGGAGGGAATCTGCAGCTTGCAGTGAAAGCGCTTCCAGAGGGGAGTCTAATGAGGGCAAACATTTGATGGTAGCAGCTTCCCTGCGGGAGATACTCTCTTTGCCAAAATCGCATTATTAGGCGAAAGTAAGTTACAATTCAGTACCCTATCCTAAAGCTTGCTGTTAGGAGGGAATCTGCAGCTTGCAGTGAAAGCGCTTCCAGAGGGGAGTCTAATGAGGGCAAAGATTTGATGGTAGCAGCTTCGCTGCGGGAGATAGTCTCTTTGCCAAAATCGCATTATTAGGCGAAAGTAAGTTACAATTCAGTACCCTATCCTAAAGCTTGCTGTTAGGAGGGAATCTGCAGCTTGCAGTGAAAGCGCTTCCAGAGGGGAGTCTAATGAGGGCAAACATTTGATGGTAGCAGCTTCCCTGCGGGAGATACTCTCTTTGCCAAAATCGCATTATTAGCCTCAGTTAAGTTACAATTCAGTACCCTATCCTAAAGCTTGCTGTTAGGAGGGAATCTGCAGCTTGCAGTGAAAGCGCTTCCAGAGGGGAGTGTAATGAGGGCAAATATTTGATGGTAGCAGCTTCCCTGCGGGAGATACTCTTATTGCCAAAATCGCATTATTAGGCGAAGGTAAGTTACAATTCAGTACCCTATCCTAAAGCTTGCTGTTAGGAGGGAATCTGCAGCTTGCAGTGAAAGCGCTTCCAGAGGGGACTCTATCGAGGGCAAAGATTTGATGGTAGCAGCTTCCCTGCGGGAGATACTCTCTTTGCCAAAATCGCATTATTAGGCGAAAGTAAGTTACAATTCAGTACCCTATCCTAAAGCTTGCTGTTAGGAGGGAATCTGCAGCTTGCAGTGAAAGCGCTTCCAGAGGGGAGTCTAATGAGGGCAAGCATTTGATGGTAGCAGCTTCCCTGCGGGAGATACTCTCTTTGCCAAAATCGCATTATTAGGCGAAAGTAAGTTACAATTCAGTACCCTATCCTAAAGCTTGCTGTTAGGAGGGAATCTGCAGCTTGCAGTGAAAGCGCTTCCAGAGGGGAGTCTAATGAGGGCAAACATTTGATGGTAGCAGCTTCCCTGCGGGAGATACTCTCTTTGCCAAAATCGCATTATTAGGCGAAAGTAAGATACAATTCAGTACCCTATCCTAAAGCTTGCTGTTAGGAGGGAATCTGCAGCTTGCAGTGAAAGCGCTTCCAGAGGGGAGTGTAATGAGGGCAAACATTTGATGGTAGCAGCTTCCCTGTGGGAGATAGTCTCTTTGCCAAAATCGCATTATTAGCCTCAGTTAAGTTACAATTCAGTACCCTATCCTAAAGCTTGCTGTTAGGAGGGAATCTGCAGCTTGCAGTGAAAGCGCTTCCAGAGGGGAGTCTAATGAGGGCAAACATTTGATGGTAGCAGCTTCCCTGCGGGAGATACTCTCATTGCCAAAATCGCATTATTAGGCGAAAGTAAGTTACAATTCAGTACCCTATCCTAAAGCTTGCTGTTAGGAGGGAATCTGCAGCTTGCAGTGAAAGCGCTTCCAGAGGGGAGTCTAATGAGGGCAAAGATTTGATGGTAGCAGCTTTCCTGCGGGAGATAGTCTCTTTGCCAAAATCGCATTATTAGCCTCAGTTAAGTTACAATTCAGTACCCTATCCTAAAGCTTGCTGTTAGGAGGGAATCTGCAGCTTGCAGTGAAAGCGCTTCCAGAGGGGAGTCTAATGAGGGCAAACATTTGATGGTAGCAGCTTCCCTGTGGGAGATAGTCTCTTTGCCAAAATCGCATTATTAGCCTCAGTTAAGTTACAATTCAGTACCCTATCCTAAAGCTTGCTGTTAGGAGGGAATCTGCAGCTTGCAGTGAAAGCGCTTCCAGAGGGGAGTCTAATGAGGGCAAACATTTGATGGTAGCAGCTTCCCTGCGGGAGATAGTCTCTTTGCCAAAATCGCATTATTAGGCGAAAGTAAGTTACAATTCAGTACCCTATCCTAAAGCTTGCTGTTAGGAGGGAATCTGCAGCTTGCAGTGAAAGCGCTTCCAGAGGGGAGTCTAATGAGGGCAAACATTTGATGGTAGCAGCTTCCCTGCGGGAGATACTCTCTTTGCCAAAATCGCATTATTAGGCGAAAGTAAGTTACAATTCAGTACCCTATCCTAAAGCTTGCTGTTAGGAGGGAATCTGCAGCTTGCAGTGAAAGCGCTTCCAGAGGGGAGTCTAATGAGGGCAAACATTTGATGGTAGCAGCTTCCCTGCGGGAGATACTCTCTTTGCCAAAATCGCATTATTAGGCGAAAGTAAGTTACAATTCAGTACCCTATCCTAAAGCTTGCTGTTAGGAGGGAATCTGCAGCTTGCAGTGAAAGCGCTTCCAGAGGGGAGTCTAATGAGGGCAAACATTTGATGGTAGCAGCTTCCCTGCGGGAGATAGTCTCTTTGCCAAAATCGCATTATTAGGCGAAAGTAAGCTACAATTCAGTACCCTATCCTAAAGCTTGCTGTTAGGAGGGAATCTGCAGCTTGCAGTGAAAGCGCTTCCAGAGGGGAGTCTATTGAGGGCAAATATTTGATGGTAGCAGCTTCCCTGCGGGAGATACTCTCTTTGCCAAAATCGCATTATTAGGCGAAAGTAAGATACAATTCAGTACCCTAGCCTAAAGCTTGCTGTTAGGAGGGAATCTGCAGCTTGCAGTGAAAGCGCTTCCAGAGGGGAGTCTAATGAGGGCAAACATTTGATGGTAGCAGCTTCCCTGCGGGAGATACTCTCATTGCCAAAATCGCATTATTAGGCGAAAGTAAGTTACAATTCAGTACCCTATCCTAAAGCTTGCTGTTAGGAGGGAATCTGCAGCTTGCAGTGAAAGCGCTTCCAGAGGGGAGTCTAATGAGGGCAAACATTTGATGGTAGCAGCTTCCCTGTGGGAGATAGTCTCTTTGCCAAAATCGCATTATTAGCCTCAGTTAAGTTACAATTCAGTACCCTATCCTAAAGCTTGCTGTTAGGAGGGAATCTGCAGCTTGCAGTGAAAGCGCTTCCAGAGGGGAGTCTAATGAGGGCAAACATTTGATGGTAGCAGCTTCCCTGTGGGAGATAGTCTCTTTGCCAAAATCGCATTATTAGCCTCAGTTAAGTTACAATTCAGTACCCTATCCTAAAGCTTGCTGTTAGGAGGGAATCTGCAGCTTGCAGTGAAAGCGCTTCCAGAGGGGAGTCTAATGAGGGCAAACATTTGATGGTAGCAGCTTCCCTGCGGGAGATACTCTCATTGCCAAAATCGCATTATTAGGCGAAAGTAAGTTACAATTCAGTACCCTATCCTAAAGCTTGCTGTTAGGAGGGAATCTGCAGCTTGCAGTGAAAGCGCTTCCAGAGGGGAGTCTAATGAGGGCAAACATTTGATGGTAGCAGCTTCCCTGCGGGAGATACTCTCTTTGCCAAAATCGCATTATTAGGCGAAAGTAAGTTACAATTCAGTACCCTATCCTAAAGCTTGCTGTTAGGAGGGAATCTGCAGCTTGCAGTGAAAGCGCTTCCAGAGGGGAGTCTAATGAGGGCAAACATTTGATGGTAGCAGCTTCCCTGCGGGAGATACTCTCTTTGCCAAAATCGCATTATTAGGCGAAAGTAAGTTACAATTCAGTACCCTATCCTAAAGCTTGCTGTTAGGAGGGAATCTGCAGCTTGCAGTGAAAGCGCTTCCAGAGGGGAGTCTATTGAGGGCAAATATTTGATGGTAGCAGCTTCCCTGCGGGAGATACTCTCTTTGCCAAAATCGCATTATTAGGCGAAAGTAAGATACAATTCAGTACCCTAGCCTAAAGCTTGCTGTTAGGAGGGAATCTGCAGCTTGCAGTGAAAGCGCTTCCAGAGGGGAGTCTAATGAGGGCAAACATTTGATGGTAGCAGCTTCCCTGCGGGAGATACTCTCATTGCCAAAATCGCATTATTAGGCGAAAGTAAGTTACAATTCAGTACCCTATCCTAAAGCTTGCTGTTAGGAGGGAATCTGCAGCTTGCAGTGAAAGCGCTTCCAGAGGGGAGTCTAATGAGGGCAAACATTTGATGGTAGCAGCTTCCCTGTGGGAGATAGTCTCTTTGCCAAAATCGCATTATTAGCCTCAGTTAAGTTACAATTCAGTACCCTATCCTAAAGCTTGCTGTTAGGAGGGAATCTGCAGCTTGCAGTGAAAGCGCTTCCAGAGGGGAGTCTAATGAGGGCAAACATTTGATGGTAGCAGCTTCCCTGTGGGAGATAGTCTCTTTGCCAAAATCGCATTATTAGCCTCAGTTAAGTTACAATTCAGTACCCTATCCTAAAGCTTGCTGTTAGGAGGGAATCTGCAGCTTGCAGTGAAAGCGCTTCCAGAGGGGAGTCTAATGAGGGCAAACATTTGATGGTAGCAGCTTCCCTGCGGGAGATACTCTCATTGCCAAAATCGCATTATTAGGCGAAAGTAAGTTACAATTCAGTACCCTATCCTAAAGCTTGCTGTTAGGAGGGAATCTGCAGCTTGCAGTGAAAGCGCTTCCAGAGGGGAGTCTAATGAGGGCAAACATTTGATGGTAGCAGCTTCCCTGCGGGAGATACTCTCTTTGCCAAAATCGCATTATTAGGCGAAAGTAAGTTACAATTCAGTACCCTATCCTAAAGCTTGCTGTTAGGAGGGAATCTGCAGCTTGCAGTGAAAGCGCTTCCAGAGGGGAGTCTAATGAGGGCAAACATTTGATGGTAGCAGCTTCCCTGCGGGAGATACTCTCTTTGCCAAAATCGCATTATTAGGCGAAAGTAAGTTACAATTCAGTACCCTATCCTAAAGCTTGCTGTTAGGAGGGAATCTGCAGCTTGCAGTGAAAGCGCTTCCAGAGGGGAGTCTAATGAGGGCAAACATTTGATGGTAGCAGCTTCCCTGCGGGAGATACTCTCTTTGCCAAATTCTCCTTATTACCTTCAGTTAAGTTACAATTCAGTACCCTATCCTAAAGCTTGCTGTTAGGAGGGAATCTGCAGCTTGCAGTGAAAGCACTTCCAGAGGGGAGTCTAACGAGGGCAAACATTTGATGGTAGCAGCTTCCCTGCGGGAGATAGTCTCTTTGCCAAAATCGCATTATTAGGCGAAAGTAAGCTACAATTCAGTACCCTATCCTAAAGCTTGCTGTTAGGAGGGAATCTGCAGCTTGCAGTGAAAGCGCTTCCAGAGGGGAGTCTATTGAGGGCAAACATTTGATGGTAGCAGCTTCCCTGCGGGAGATACTCTCTTTGCCAAAATCGCATTATTAGGCGAAAGTAAGATACAATTCAGTACCCTAGCCTAAAGCTTGCTGTTAGGAGGGAATCTGCAGCTTGCAGTGAAAGCGCTTCCAGAGGGGAGTCTAATGAGGGCAAACATTTGATGGTAGCAGCTTCCCTGCGGGAGATACTCTCATTGCCAAAATCGCATTATTAGGCGAAAGTAAGTTACAATTCAGTACCCTATCCTAAAGCTTGCTGTTAGGAGGGAATCTGCAGCTTGCAGTGAAAGCGCTTCCAGAGGGGAGTCTAATGAGGGCAAACATTTGATGGTAGCAGCTTCCCTGCGGGAGATACTCTCTTTGCCAAAATCGCATTATTAGGCGAAAGTAAGTTACAATTCAGTACCCTATCCTAAAGCTTGCTGTTAGGAGGGAATCTGCAGCTTGCAGTGAAAGCGCTTCCAGAGGGGAGTCTAATGAGGGCAAACATTTGATGGTAGCAGCTTCCCTGTGGGAGATAGTCTCTTTGCCAAAATCGCATTATTAGCCTCAGTTAAGTTACAATTCAGTACCCTATCCTAAAGCTTGCTGTTAGGAGGGAATCTGCAGCTTGCAGTGAAAGCGCTTCCAGAGGGGAGTCTAATGAGGGCAAACATTTGATGGTAGCAGCTTCCCTGCGGGAGATACTCTCATTGCCAAAATCGCATTATTAGGCGAAAGTAAGTTACAATTCAGTACCCTATCCTAAAGCTTGCTGTTAGGAGGGAATCTGCAGCTTGCAGTGAAAGCGCTTCCAGAGGGGAGTCTAATGAGGGCAAACATTTGATGGTAGCAGCTTCCCTGCGGGAGATACTCTCTTTGCCAAAATCGCATTATTAGGCGAAAGTAAGTTACAATTCAGTACCCTATCCTAAAGCTTGCTGTTAGGAGGGAATCTGCAGCTTGCAGTGAAAGCGCTTCCAGAGGGGAGTCTAATGAGGGCAAACATTTGATGGTAGCAGCTTCCCTGCGGGAGATACTCTCTTTGCCAAAATCGCATTATTAGGCGAAAGTAAGTTACAATTCAGTACCCTATCCTAAAGCTTGCTGTTAGGAGGGAATCTGCAGCTTGCAGTGAAAGCGCTTCCAGAGGGGAGTCTAATGAGGGCAAACATTTGATGGTAGCAGCTTCCCTGCGGGAGATACTCTCTTTGCCAAATTCTCCTTATTACCTTCAGTTAAGTTACAATTCAGTACCCTATCCTAAAGCTTGCTGTTAGGAGGGAATCTGCAGCTTGCAGTGAAAGCACTTCCAGAGGGGAGTCTAACGAGGGCAAACATTTGATGGTAGCAGCTTCCCTGCGGGAGATAGTCTCTTTGCCAAAATCGCATTATTAGGCGAAAGTAAGCTACAATTCAGTACCCTATCCTAAAGCTTGCTGTTAGGAGGGAATCTGCAGCTTGCAGTGAAAGCGCTTCCAGAGGGGAGTCTATTGAGGGCAAACATTTGATGGTAGCAGCTTCCCTGCGGGAGATACTCTCTTTGCCAAAATCGCATTATTAGGCGAAAGTAAGATACAATTCAGTACCCTAGCCTAAAGCTTGCTGTTAGGAGGGAATCTGCAGCTTGCAGTGAAAGCGCTTCCAGAGGGGAGTCTAATGAGGGCAAACATTTGATGGTAGCAGCTTCCCTGCGGGAGATACTCTCATTGCCAAAATCGCATTATTAGGCGAAAGTAAGTTACAATTCAGTACCCTATCTTAAAGCTTGCTGTTAGGAGGGAATCTGCAGCTTGTAGTGAAAGCGCTTCCAGAGGGGAGTCTAATGAGGGCAAACATTTGATGGTAGCAGCTTCCCTGCGGGAGATAGTCTCTTTGCCAAAATCGCATTATTAGGCGAAAGTAAGCTACAATTCAGTACCCTATCCTAAAGCTTGCTTTTAGGAGGGAATCTGCAGCTTGCAGTGAAAGCGCTTCCAGAGGGGAGTGTAATGAGGGCAAACATTTGATGGTAGCAGCTTCCCTGCGGGAGATAGTCTCTTTGCCAAAATCGCATTATTAGGCGAAAGTAAGTTACAATTCAGTACCCTATCCTAAAGCTTGCTGTTAGGAGGGAATCTGCAGCTTGCAGTGAAAGCGCTTCCAGAGGGGAGTGTAATGAGGGCAAACATTTGATGGTAGCAGCTTCGCTGCGGGAGATAGTCTCTTTGCCAAAATCGCTTTATTAGGCGAAAGTAAGTTACAATTCAGTACCCTATCCTAAAGCTTGCTGTTAGGAGGGAATCTGCAGCTTGCAGTGAAAGCGCTTCCAGAGGGGAGTGTAATGAGGGCAAACATTTGATGGTAGCAGCTTCGCTGCGGGAGATAGTCTCTTTGCCAAAATCGCTTTATTAGGCGAAAGTAAGTTACAATTCAGTACCCTATCCTAAAGCTTGCTGTTAGGAGGGAATCTGCAGCTTGCAGTGAAAGCGCTTCCAGAGGGGAGTCTAATGAGGGCAAACATTTGATGGTAGCAGCTTCGCTGCGGGAGATAGTCTCTTTGCCAAAATCGCTTTATTAGGCGAAAGTAAGTTACAATTCAGTACCCTATCCTAAAGCTTGCTGTTAGGAGGGAATCTGCAGCTTGCAGTGAAAGCGCTTCCAGAGGGGAGTCTAACGAGGGCAAAGATTTGATGGTAGCAGCTTCCCTGCGGGAGATACTCTCCTTGCCAAAATCGCTTTATTAGCCTCAGTTAAGTTACAATTCAGTACCCTATCCTAAAGCTTGCTGTTAGGAGGGAATCTGCAGCTTGCAGTGAAAGCGCTTCCAGAGGGGAGTCTAATGAGGGCAAACATTTGATGGTAGCAGCTTCCCTGCGGGAGATACTCTCTTTGCCAAAATCGCATTATTAGGCGAAAGTAAGTTACAATTCAGTACCCTATCCTAAAGCTTGCTGTTAGGAGGGAATCTGCAGCTTGCAGTGAAAGCGCTTCCAGAGGGGAGTCTAATGAGGGCAAAGATTTGATGGTAGCAGCTTCCCTGCGGGAGATATTCTCTTTGCCAAAATCGCCTTCTTAGCCGCAGTTAAGTTACAATTCAGTACCCTATCCTAAAGCTTGCTGTTAGGAGGGAATCTGCAGCTTGCAGTGAAAGCGCTTCCAGAGGGGAGTCTAATGAGGGCAAACATTTGATGGTAGCAGCTTCCCTGCGGGAGATACTCTCTTTGCCAAAATCGCATTATTAGCCTCAGTTAAGTTACAATTCAGTACCCTATCCTAAAGCTTGCTGTTAGGAGGGAATCTGCAGCTTGCAGTGAAAGCGCTTCCAGAGGGGAGTGTAATGAGGGCAAAGATTTGATGGTAGCAGCTTCCCTGCGGGAGATACTCTTATTGCCAAAATCGCATTATTAGGCGAAGGTAAGTTACAATTCAGTACCCTATCCTAAAGCTTGCTGTTAGGAGGGAATCTGCAGCTTGCAGTGAAAGCGCTTCCAGAGGGGACTCTATCGAGGGCAAAGATTTGATGGTAGCAGCTTCCCTGCGGGAGATACTCTCTTTGCCAAAATCGCATTATTAGGCGAAAGTAAGTTACAATTCAGTACCCTATCCTAAAGCTTGCTGTTAGGAGGGAATCTGCAGCTTGCAGTGAAAGCGCTTCCAGAGGGGAGTCTAATGAGGGCAAGCATTTGATGGTAGCAGCTTCCCTGCGGGAGATACTCTCTTTGCCAAAATCGCATTATTAGGCGAAAGTAAGTTACAATTCAGTACCCTATCCTAAAGCTTGCTGTTAGGAGGGAATCTGCAGCTTGCAGTGAAAGCGCTTCCAGAGGGGAGTGTAATGAGGGCAAACATTTGATGGTAGCAGCTTCCCTGCGGGAGATACTCTCTTTGCCAAAATCGCATTATTAGGCGAAAGTAAGATACAATTCAGTACCCTATCCTAAAGCTTGCTGTTAGGAGGGAATCTGCAGCTTGCAGTGAAAGCGCTTCCAGAGGGGAGTGTAATGAGGGCAAACATTTGATGGTAGCAGCTTCCCTGTGGGAGATAGTCTCTTTGCCAAAATCGCATTATTAGCCTCAGTTAAGTTACAATTCAGTACCCTATCCTAAAGCTTGCTGTTAGGAGGGAATCTGCAGCTTGCAGTGAAAGCGCTTCCAGAGGGGAGTCTAATGAGGGCAAACATTTGATGGTAGCAGCTTCCCTGCGGGAGATACTCTCATTGCCAAAATCGCATTATTAGGCGAAAGTAAGTTACAATTCAGTACCCTATCCTAAAGCTTGCTGTTAGGAGGGAATCTGCAGCTTGCAGTGAAAGCGCTTCCAGAGGGGAGTCTAATGAGGGCAAACATTTGATGGTAGCAGCTTTCCTGCGGGAGATAGTCTCTTTGCCAAAATCGCATTATTAGCCTCAGTTAAGTTACAATTCAGTACCCTATCCTAAAGCTTGCTGTTAGGAGGGAATCTGCAGCTTGCAGTGAAAGCGCTTCCAGAGGGGAGTCTAATGAGGGCAAACATTTGATGGTAGCAGCTTCCCTGTGGGAGATAGTCTCTTTGCCAAAATCGCATTATTAGCCTCAGTTAAGTTACAATTCAGTACCCTATCCTAAAGCTTGCTGTTAGGAGGGAATCTGCAGCTTGCAGTGAAAGCGCTTCCAGAGGGGAGTCTAATGAGGGCAAACATTTGATGGTAGCAGCTTCCCTGCGGGAGATACTCTCATTGCCAAAATCGCATTATTAGGCGAAAGTAAGTTACAATTCAGTACCCTATCCTAAAGCTTGCTGTTAGGAGGGAATCTGCAGCTTGCAGTGAAAGCGCTTCCAGAGGGGAGTCTAATGAGGGCAAACATTTGATGGTAGCAGCTTCCCTGCGGGAGATACTCTCTTTGCCAAAATCGCATTATTAGGCGAAAGTAAGTTACAATTCAGTACCCTATCCTAAAGCTTGCTGTTAGGAGGGAATCTGCAGCTTGCAGTGAAAGCGCTTCCAGAGGGGAGTCTAATGAGGGCAAACATTTGATGGTAGCAGCTTCCCTGCGGGAGATACTCTCTTTGCCAAAATCGCATTATTAGGCGAAAGTAAGTTACAATTCAGTACCCTATCCTAAAGCTTGCTGTTAGGAGGGAATCTGCAGCTTGCAGTGAAAGCGCTTCCAGAGGGGAGTCTAATGAGGGCAAACATTTGATGGTAGCAGCTTCCCTGCGGGAGATACTCTCTTTGCCAAATTCTCCTTATTACCTTCAGTTAAGTTACAATTCAGTACCCTATCCTAAAGCTTGCTGTTAGGAGGGAATCTGCAGCTTGCAGTGAAAGCACTTCCAGAGGGGAGTCTAACGAGGGCAAACATTTGATGGTAGCAGCTTCCCTGCGGGAGATAGTCTCTTTGCCAAAATCGCATTATTAGGCGAAAGTAAGCTACAATTCAGTACCCTATCCTAAAGCTTGCTGTTAGGAGGGAATCTGCAGCTTGCAGTGAAAGCGCTTCCAGAGGGGAGTCTATTGAGGGCAAACATTTGATGGTAGCAGCTTCCCTGCGGGAGATACTCTCTTTGCCAAAATCGCATTATTAGGCGAAAGTAAGATACAATTCAGTACCCTAGCCTAAAGCTTGCTGTTAGGAGGGAATCTGCAGCTTGCAGTGAAAGCGCTTCCAGAGGGGAGTCTAATGAGGGCAAACATTTGATGGTAGCAGCTTCCCTGCGGGAGATACTCTCATTGCCAAAATCGCATTATTAGGCGAAAGTAAGTTACAATTCAGTACCCTATCCTAAAGCTTGCTGTTAGGAGGGAATCTGCAGCTTGCAGTGAAAGCGCTTCCAGAGGGGAGTCTAATGAGGGCAAACATTTGATGGTAGCAGCTTCCCTGTGGGAGATAGTCTCTTTGCCAAAATCGCATTATTAGCCTCAGTTAAGTTACAATTCAGTACCCTATCCTAAAGCTTGCTGTTAGGAGGGAATCTGCAGCTTGCAGTGAAAGCGCTTCCAGAGGGGAGTCTAATGAGGGAAACATTTGATGGTAGCAGCTTCCCTGTGGGAGATAGTCTCTTTGCCAAAATCGCATTATTAGCCTCAGTTAAGTTACAATTCAGTACCCTATCCTAAAGCTTGCTGTTAGGAGGGAATCTGCAGCTTGCAGTGAAAGCGCTTCCAGAGGGGAGTCTAATGAGGGCAAACATTTGATGGTAGCAGCTTCCCTGCGGGAGATACTCTCATTGCCAAAATCGCATTATTAGGCGAAAGTAAGTTACAATTCAGTACCCTATCCTAAAGCTTGCTGTTAGGAGGGAATCTGCAGCTTGCAGTGAAAGCGCTTCCAGAGGGGAGTCTAATGAGGGCAAACATTTGATGGTAGCAGCTTCCCTGCGGGAGATACTCTCTTTGCCAAAATCGCATTATTAGGCGAAAGTAAGTTACAATTCAGTACCCTATCCTAAAGCTTGCTGTTAGGAGGGAATCTGCAGCTTGCAGTGAAAGCGCTTCCAGAGGGGAGTCTAATGAGGGCAAACATTTGATGGTAGCAGCTTCCCTGCGGGAGATACTCTCTTTGCCAAAATCGCATTATTAGGCGAAAGTAAGTTACAATTCAGTACCCTATCCTAAAGCTTGCTGTTAGGAGGGAATCTGCAGCTTGCAGTGAAAGCGCTTCCAGAGGGGAGTCTAATGAGGGCAAACATTTGATGGTAGCAGCTTCCCTGCGGGAGATACTCTCTTTGCCAAATTCTCCTTATTACCTTCAGTTAAGTTACAATTCAGTACCCTATCCTAAAGCTTGCTGTTAGGAGGGAATCTGCAGCTTGCAGTGAAAGCACTTCCAGAGGGGAGTCTAACGAGGGCAAACATTTGATGGTAGCAGCTTCCCTGCGGGAGATAGTCTCTTTGCCAAAATCGCATTATTAGGCGAAAGTAAGCTACAATTCAGTACCCTATCCTAAAGCTTGCTGTTAGGAGGGAATCTGCAGCTTGCAGTGAAAGCGCTTCCAGAGGGGAGTCTATTGAGGGCAAACATTTGATGGTAGCAGCTTCCCTGCGGGAGATACTCTCTTTGCCAAAATCGCATTATTAGGCGAAAGTAAGATACAATTCAGTACCCTAGCCTAAAGCTTGCTGTTAGGAGGGAATCTGCAGCTTGCAGTGAAAGCGCTTCCAGAGGGGAGTCTAATGAGGGCAAACATTTGATGGTAGCAGCTTCCCTGCGGGAGATACTCTCATTGCCAAAATCGCATTATTAGGCGAAAGTAAGCTACAATTCAGTACCCTATCCTAAAGCTTGCTGTTAGGAGGGAATCTGCAGCTTGCAGTGAAAGCGCTTCCAGAGGGGAGTGTAATGAGGGCAAACATTTGATGGTAGCAGCTTCCCTGCGGGAGATAGTCTCTTTGCCAAAATCGCATTATTAGGCGAAAGTAAGCTACAATTCAGTACCCTATCCTAAAGCTTGCTGTTAGGAGGGAATCTGCAGCTTGCAGTGAAAGCGCTTCCAGAGGGGAGTGTAATGAGGGCAAACATTTGATGGTAGCAGCTTCCCTGCGGGAGATACTCTCTTTGCCAAAATCGCATTATTAGCCTCAGTTAAGTTACAATTCAGTACCCTATCCTAAAGCTTGCTGTTAGGAGGGAATCTGCAGCTTGCAGTGAAAGCGCTTCCAGAGGGGAGTGTAATGAGGGCAAAGATTTGATGGTAGCAGCTTCCCTGCGGGAGATACTCTTATTGCCAAAATCGCATTATTAGGCGAAGGTAAGTTACAATTCAGTACCCTATCCTAAAGCTTGCTGTTAGGAGGGAATCTGCAGCTTGCAGTGAAAGCGCTTCCAGAGGGGACTCTATCGAGGGCAAAGATTTGATGGTAGCAGCTTCCCTGCGGGAGATACTCTCTTTGCCAAAATCGCATTATTAGGCGAAAGTAAGTTACAATTCAGTACCCTATCCTAAAGCTTGCTGTTAGGAGGGAATCTGCAGCTTGCAGTGAAAGCGCTTCCAGAGGGGAGTCTAATGAGGGCAAGCATTTGATGGTAGCAGCTTCCCTGCGGGAGATACTCTCTTTGCCAAAATCGCATTATTAGGCGAAAGTAAGTTACAATTCAGTACCCTATCCTAAAGCTTGCTGTTAGGAGGGAATCTGCAGCTTGCAGTGAAAGCGCTTCCAGAGGGGAGTGTAATGAGGGCAAACATTTGATGGTAGCAGCTTCCCTGCGGGAGATACTCTCTTTGCCAAAATCGCATTATTAGGCGAAAGTAAGATACAATTCAGTACCCTATCCTAAAGCTTGCTGTTAGGAGGGAATCTGCAGCTTGCAGTGAAAGCGCTTCCAGAGGGGAGTGTAATGAGGGCAAACATTTGATGGTAGCAGCTTCCCTGTGGGAGATAGTCTCTTTGCCAAAATCGCATTATTAGCCTCAGTTAAGTTACAATTCAGTACCCTATCCTAAAGCTTGCTGTTAGGAGGGAATCTGCAGCTTGCAGTGAAAGCGCTTCCAGAGGGGAGTCTAATGAGGGCAAACATTTGATGGTAGCAGCTTCCCTGCGGGAGATACTCTCATTGCCAAAATCGCATTATTAGGCGAAAGTAAGTTACAATTCAGTACCCTATCCTAAAGCTTGCTGTTAGGAGGGAATCTGCAGCTTGCAGTGAAAGCGCTTCCAGAGGGGAGTCTAATGAGGGCAAAGATTTGATGGTAGCAGCTTTCCTGCGGGAGATAGTCTCTTTGCCAAAATCGCATTATTAGCCTCAGTTAAGTTACAATTCAGTACCCTATCCTAAAGCTTGCTGTTAGGAGGGAATCTGCAGCTTGCAGTGAAAGCGCTTCCAGAGGGGAGTCTAATGAGGGCAAACATTTGATGGTAGCAGCTTCCCTGTGGGAGATAGTCTCTTTGCCAAAATCGCATTATTAGCCTCAGTTAAGTTACAATTCAGTACCCTATCCTAAAGCTTGCTGTTAGGAGGGAATCTGCAGCTTGCAGTGAAAGCGCTTCCAGAGGGGAGTCTAATGAGGGCAAACATTTGATGGTAGCAGCTTCCCTGCGGGAGATACTCTCATTGCCAAAATCGCATTATTAGGCGAAAGTAAGTTACAATTCAGTACCCTATCCTAAAGCTTGCTGTTAGGAGGGAATCTGCAGCTTGCAGTGAAAGCGCTTCCAGAGGGGAGTCTAATGAGGGCAAACATTTGATGGTAGCAGCTTCCCTGCGGGAGATACTCTCTTTGCCAAAATCGCATTATTAGGCGAAAGTAAGTTACAATTCAGTACCCTATCCTAAAGCTTGCTGTTAGGAGGGAATCTGCAGCTTGCAGTGAAAGCGCTTCCAGAGGGGAGTCTAATGAGGGCAAACATTTGATGGTAGCAGCTTCCCTGCGGGAGATACTCTCTTTGCCAAATTCTCCTTATTACCTTCAGTTAAGTTACAATTCAGTACCCTATCCTAAAGCTTGCTGTTAGGAGGGAATCTGCAGCTTGCAGTGAAAGCACTTCCAGAGGGGAGTCTAACGAGGGCAAACATTTGATGGTAGCAGCTTCCCTGCGGGAGATAGTCTCTTTGCCAAAATCGCATTATTAGGCGAAAGTAAGCTACAATTCAGTACCCTATCCTAAAGCTTGCTGTTAGGAGGGAATCTGCAGCTTGCAGTGAAAGCGCTTCCAGAGGGGAGTCTATTGAGGGCAAACATTTGATGGTAGCAGCTTCCCTGCGGGAGATACTCTCTTTGCCAAAATCGCATTATTAGGCGAAAGTAAGATACAATTCAGTACCCTAGCCTAAAGCTTGCTGTTAGGAGGGAATCTGCAGCTTGCAGTGAAAGCGCTTCCAGAGGGGAGTCTAATGAGGGCAAACATTTGATGGTAGCAGCTTCCCTGCGGGAGATACTCTCATTGCCAAAATCGCATTATTAGGCGAAAGTAAGTTACAATTCAGTACCCTATCCTAAAGCTTGCTGTTAGGAGGGAATCTGCAGCTTGCAGTGAAAGCGCTTCCAGAGGGGAGTCTAATGAGGGCAAACATTTGATGGTAGCAGCTTCCCTGCGGGAGATAGTCTCTTTGCCAAAATCGCATTATTAGCCTCAGTTAAGTTACAATTCAGTACCCTATCCTAAAGCTTGCTGTTAGGAGGGAATCTGCAGCTTGCAGTGAAAGCGCTTCCAGAGGGGAGTCTAATGAGGGCAAACATTTGATGGTAGCAGCTTCCCTGTGGGAGATAGTCTCTTTGCCAAAATCGCATTATTAGCCTCAGTTAAGTTACAATTCAGTACCCTATCCTAAAGCTTGCTGTTAGGAGGGAATCTGCAGCTTGCAGTGAAAGCGCTTCCAGAGGGGAGTCTAATGAGGGCAAAGATTTGATGGTAGCAGCTTCCCTGCGGGAGATACTCTCATTGCCAAAATCGCATTATTAGGCGAAAGTAAGTTACAATTCAGTACCCTATCCTAAAGCTTGCTGTTAGGAGGGAATCTGCAGCTTGCAGTGAAAGCGCTTCCAGAGGGGAGTCTAATGAGGGCAAACATTTGATGGTAGCAGCTTCCCTGCGGGAGATACTCTCTTTGCCAAAATCGCATTATTAGGCGAAAGTAAGTTACAATTCAGTACCCTATCCTAAAGCTTGCTGTTAGGAGGGAATCTGCAGCTTGCAGTGAAAGCGCTTCCAGAGGGGAGTCTAATGAGGGCAAACATTTGATGGTAGCAGCTTCCCTGCGGGAGATACTCTCTTTGCCAAAATCGCATTATTAGGCGAAAGTAAGTTACAATTCAGTACCCTATCCTAAAGCTTGCTGTTAGGAGGGAATCTGCAGCTTGCAGTGAAAGCGCTTCCAGAGGGGAGTCTAATGAGGGCAAACATTTGATGGTAGCAGCTTCCCTGCGGGAGATACTCTCTTTGCCAAATTCTCCTTATTACCTTCAGTTAAGTTACAATTCAGTACCCTATCCTAAAGCTTGCTGTTAGGAGGGAATCTGCAGCTTGCAGTGAAAGCACTTCCAGAGGGGAGTCTAACGAGGGCAAACATTTGATGGTAGCAGCTTCCCTGCGGGAGATAGTCTCTTTGCCAAAATCGCATTATTAGGCGAAAGTAAGCTACAATTCAGTACCCTATCCTAAAGCTTGCTGTTAGGAGGGAATCTGCAGCTTGCAGTGAAAGCGCTTCCAGAGGGGAGTCTATTGAGGGCAAACATTTGATGGTAGCAGCTTCCCTGCGGGAGATACTCTCTTTGCCAAAATCGCATTATTAGGCGAAAGTAAGATACAATTCAGTACCCTAGCCTAAAGCTTGCTGTTAGGAGGGAATCTGCAGCTTGCAGTGAAAGCGCTTCCAGAGGGGAGTCTAATGAGGGCAAACATTTGATGGTAGCAGCTTCCCTGCGGGAGATACTCTCATTGCCAAAATCGCATTATTAGGCGAAAGTAAGTTACAATTCAGTACCCTATCCTAAAGCTTGCTGTTAGGAGGGAATCTGCAGCTTGCAGTGAAAGCGCTTCCAGAGGGGAGTCTAATGAGGGCAAACATTTGATGGTAGCAGCTTCCCTGTGGGAGATAGTCTCTTTGCCAAAATCGCATTATTAGCCTCAGTTAAGTTACAATTCAGTACCCTATCCTAAAGCTTGCTGTTAGGAGGGAATCTGCAGCTTGCAGTGAAAGCGCTTCCAGAGGGGAGTCTAATGAGGGCAAACATTTGATGGTAGCAGCTTCCCTGTGGGAGATAGTCTCTTTGCCAAAATCGCATTATTAGCCTCAGTTAAGTTACAATTCAGTACCCTATCCTAAAGCTTGCTGTTAGGAGGGAATCTGCAGCTTGCAGTGAAAGCGCTTCCAGAGGGGAGTCTAATGAGGGCAAACATTTGATGGTAGCAGCTTCCCTGCGGGAGATACTCTCATTGCCAAAATCGCATTATTAGGCGAAAGTAAGTTACAATTCAGTACCCTATCCTAAAGCTTGCTGTTAGGAGGGAATCTGCAGCTTGCAGTGAAAGCGCTTCCAGAGGGGAGTCTAATGAGGGCAAACATTTGATGGTAGCAGCTTCCCTGCGGGAGATACTCTCTTTGCCAAAATCGCATTATTAGGCGAAAGTAAGTTACAATTCAGTACCCTATCCTAAAGCTTGCTGTTAGGAGGGAATCTGCAGCTTGCAGTGAAAGCGCTTCCAGAGGGGAGTCTAATGAGGGCAAACATTTGATGGTAGCAGCTTCCCTGCGGGAGATACTCTCTTTGCCAAAATCGCATTATTAGGCGAAAGTAAGTTACAATTCAGTACCCTATCCTAAAGCTTGCTGTTAGGAGGGAATCTGCAGCTTGCAGTGAAAGCGCTTCCAGAGGGGAGTCTAATGAGGGCAAACATTTGATGGTAGCAGCTTCCCTGCGGGAGATACTCTCTTTGCCAAATTCTCCTTAATACCTTCAGTTAAGTTACAATTCAGTACCCTATCCTAAAGCTTGCTGTTAGGAGGGAATCTGCAGCTTGCAGTGAAAGCACTTCCAGAGGGGAGTCTAACGAGGGCAAACATTTGATGGTAGCAGCTTCCCTGCGGGAGATAGTCTCTTTGCCAAAATCGCATTATTAGGCGAAAGTAAGCTACAATTCAGTACCCTATCCTAAAGCTTGCTGTTAGGAGGGAATCTGCAGCTTGCAGTGAAAGCGCTTCCAGAGGGGAGTCTATTGAGGGCAAACATTTGATGGTAGCAGCTTCCCTGCGGGAGATACTCTCTTTGCCAAAATCGCATTATTAGGCGAAAGTAAGATACAATTCAGTACCCTAGCCTAAAGCTTGCTGTTAGGAGGGAATCTGCAGCTTGCAGTGAAAGCGCTTCCAGAGGGGAGTGTAATGAGGGCAAACATTTGATGGTAGCAGCTTCGCTGCGGGAGATAGTCTCTTTGCCAAAATCGCTTTATTAGGCGAAAGTAAGTTACAATTCAGTACCCTATCCTAAAGCTTGCTGTTAGGAGGGAATCTGCAGCTTGCAGTGAAAGCGCTTCCAGAGGGGAGTCTAACGAGGGCAAAGATTTGATGGTAGCAGCTTCCCTGCGGGAGATACTCTCCTTGCCAAAATCGCTTTATTAGCCTCAGTTAAGTTACAATTCAGTACCCTATCCTAAAGCTTGCTGTTAGGAGGGAATCTGCAGCTTGCAGTGAAAGCGCTTCCAGAGGGGAGTCTAATGAGGGCAAACATTTGATGGTAGCAGCTTCCCTGCGGGAGATACTCTCTTTGCCAAAATCGCATTATTAGGCGAAAGTAAGTTACAATCCAGTACCCTATCCTAAAGCTTGCTGTTAGGAGGGAATCTGCAGCTTGCAGTGAAAGCGCTTCCAGAGGGGAGTCTAATGAGGGCAAACATTTGATGGTAGCAGCTTCCCTGCGGGAGATACTCTCTTTGCCAAATTCTCCTTATTACCTTCAGTTAAGTTACAATTCAGTACCCTATCCTAAAGCTTGCTGTTAGGAGGGAATCTGCAGCTTGCAGTGAAAGCACTTCCAGAGGGGAGTCTAACGAGGGCAAACATTTGATGGTAGCAGCTTCCCTGCGGGAGATAGTCTCTTTGCCAAAATCGCATTATTAGGCGAAAGTAAGCTACAATTCAGTACCCTATCCTAAAGCTTGCTGTTAGGAGGGAATCTGCAGCTTGCAGTGAAAGCGCTTCCAGAGGGGAGTCTATTGAGGGCAAACATTTGATGGTAGCAGCTTCCCTGCGGGAGATACTCTCTTTGCCAAAATCGCATTATTAGGCGAAAGTAAGATACAATTCAGTACCCTAGCCTAAAGCTTGCTGTTAGGAGGGAATCTGCAGCTTGCAGTGAAAGCGCTTCCAGAGGGGAGTCTAATGAGGGCAAACATTTGATGGTAGCAGCTTCCCTGCGGGAGATACTCTCATTGCCAAAATCGCATTATTAGGCGAAAGTAAGTTACAATTCAGTACCCTATCTTAAAGCTTGCTGTTAGGAGGGAATCTGCAGCTTGTAGTGAAAGCGCGTCCAGAGGGGAGTCTAATGAGGGCAAACATTTGATGGTAGCAGCTTCCCTGCGGGAGATAGTCTCTTTGCCAAAATCGCATTATTAGGCGAAAGTAAGCTACAATTCAGTACCCTATCCTAAAGCTTGCTGTTAGGAGGGAATCTGCAGCTTGCAGTGAAAGCGCTTCCAGAGGGGAGTGTAATGAGGGCAAACATTTGATGGTAGCAGCTTCCCTGCGGGAGATAGTCTCTTTGCCAAAATCGCATTATTAGGCGAAAGTAAGTTACAATTCAGTACCCTATCCTAAAGCTTGCTGTTAGGAGGGAATCTGCAGCTTGCAGTGAAAGCGCTTCCAGAGGGGAGTGTAATGAGGGCAAACATTTGATGGTAGCAGCTTCGCTGCGGGAGATAGTCTCTTTGCCAAAATCGCTTTATTAGGCGAAAGTAAGTTACAATTCAGTACCCTATCCTAAAGCTTGCTGTTAGGAGGGAATCTGCAGCTTGCAGTGAAAGCGCTTCCAGAGGGGAGTCTAACGAGGGCAAAGATTTGATGGTAGCAGCTTCCCTGCGGGAGATACTCTCCTTGCCAAAATCGCTTTATTAGCCTCAGTTAAGTTACAATTCAGTACCCTATCCTAAAGCTTGCTGTTAGGAGGGAATCTGCAGCTTGCAGTGAAAGCGCTTCCAGAGGGGAGTCTAATGAGGGCAAACATTTGATGGTAGCAGCTTCCCTGCGGGAGATACTCTCTTTGCCAAAATCGCATTATTAGGCGAAAGTAAGTTACAATTCAGTACCCTATCCTAAAGCTTGCTGTTAGGAGGGAATCTGCAGCTTGCAGTGAAAGCGCTTCCAGAGGGGAGTCTAATGAGGGCAAAGATTTGATGGTAGCAGCTTCCCTGCGGGAGATAGTCTCTTTGCCAAAATCGCATTATTAGCCTCAGTTAAGTTACAATTCAGTACCCTATCCTAAAGCTTGCTGTTAGGAGGGAATCTGCAGCTTGCAGTGAAAGCGCTTCCAGAGGGGAGTCTAATGAGGGCAAACATTTGATGGTAGCAGCTTCCCTGCGGGAGATACTCTCTTTGCCAAAATCGCATTATTAGCCTCAGTTAAGTTACAATTCAGTACCCTATCCTAAAGCTTGCTGTTAGGAGGGAATCTGCAGCTTGCAGTGAAAGCGCTTCCAGAGGGGAGTGTAATGAGGGCAAAGATTTGATGGTAGCAGCTTCCCTGCGGGAGATACTCTTATTGCCAAAATCGCATTATTAGGCGAAGGTAAGTTACAATTCAGTACCCTATCCTAAAGCTTGCTGTTAGGAGGGAATCTGCAGCTTGCAGTGAAAGCGCTTCCAGAGGGGACTCTATCGAGGGCAAAGATTTGATGGTAGCAGCTTCCCTGCGGGAGATACTCTCTTTGCCAAAATCGCATTATTAGGCGAAAGTAAGTTACAATTCAGTACCCTATCCTAAAGCTTGCTGTTAGGAGGGAATCTGCAGCTTGCAGTGAAAGCGCTTCCAGAGGGGAGTCTAATGAGGGCAAGCATTTGATGGTAGCAGCTTCCCTGCGGGAGATACTCTCTTTGCCAAAATCGCATTATTAGGCGAAAGTAAGTTACAATTCAGTACCCTATCCTAAAGCTTGCTGTTAGGAGGGAATCTGCAGCTTGCAGTGAAAGCGCTTCCAGAGGGGAGTGTAATGAGGGCAAACATTTGATGGTAGCAGCTTCCCTGCGGGAGATACTCTCTTTGCCAAAATCGCATTATTAGGCGAAAGTAAGATACAATTCAGTACCCTATCCTAAAGCTTGCTGTTAGGAGGGAATCTGCAGCTTGCAGTGAAAGCGCTTCCAGAGGGGAGTGTAATGAGGGCAAACATTTGATGGTAGCAGCTTCCCTGTGGGAGATAGTCTCTTTGCCAAAATCGCATTATTAGCCTCAGTTAAGTTACAATTCAGTACCCTATCCTAAAGCTTGCTGTTAGGAGGGAATCTGCAGCTTGCAGTGAAAGCGCTTCCAGAGGGGAGTCTAATGAGGGCAAACATTTGATGGTAGCAGCTTCCCTGCGGGAGATACTCTCATTGCCAAAATCGCATTATTAGGCGAAAGTAAGTTACAATTCAGTACCCTATCCTAAAGCTTGCTGTTAGGAGGGAATCTGCAGCTTGCAGTGAAAGCGCTTCCAGAGGGGAGTCTAATGAGGGCAAAGATTTGATGGTAGCAGCTTTCCTGCGGGAGATAGTCTCTTTGCCAAAATCGCATTATTAGCCTCAGTTAAGTTACAATTCAGTACCCTATCCTAAAGCTTGCTGTTAGGAGGGAATCTGCAGCTTGCAGTGAAAGCGCTTCCAGAGGGGAGTCTAATGAGGGCAAACATTTGATGGTAGCAGCTTCCCTGCGGGAGATACTCTCATTGCCAAAATCGCATTATTAGGCGAAAGTAAGTTACAATTCAGTACCCTATCCTAAAGCTTGCTGTTAGGAGGGAATCTGCAGCTTGCAGTGAAAGCGCTTCCAGAGGGGAGTCTAATGAGGGCAAACATTTGATGGTAGCAGCTTCCCTGCGGGAGATACTCTCTTTGCCAAAATCGCATTATTAGGCGAAAGTAAGTTACAATTCAGTACCCTATCCTAAAGCTTGCTGTTAGGAGGGAATCTGCAGCTTGCAGTGAAAGCGCTTCCAGAGGGGAGTCTAATGAGGGCAAACATTTGATGGTAGCAGCTTCCCTGCGGGAGATACTCTCTTTGCCAAAATCGCATTATTAGGCGAAAGTAAGTTACAATTCAGTACCCTATCCTAAAGCTTGCTGTTAGGAGGGAATCTGCAGCTTGCAGTGAAAGCGCTTCCAGAGGGGAGTCTAATGAGGGCAAACATTTGATGGTAGCAGCTTCCCTGCGGGAGATACTCTCTTTGCCAAAATCGCATTATTAGGCGAAAGTAAGTTACAATTCAGTACCCTATCCTAAAGCTTGCTGTTAGGAGGGAATCTGCAGCTTGCAGTGAAAGCGCTTCCAGAGGGGAGTCTAATGAGGGCAAACATTTGATGGTAGCAGCTTCCCTGCGGGAGATACTCTCTTTGCCAAATTCTCCTTATTACCTTCAGTTAAGTTACAATTCAGTACCCTATCCTAAAGCTTGCTGTTAGGAGGGAATCTGCAGCTTGCAGTGAAAGCACTTCCAGAGGGGAGTCTAATGAGGGCAAACATTTGATGGTAGCAGCTTCCCTGCGGGAGATAGTCTCTTTGCCAAAATCGCATTATTAGGCGAAAGTAAGCTACAATTCAGTACCCTATCCTAAAGCTTGCTGTTAGGAGGGAATCTGCAGCTTGCAGTGAAAGCGCTTCCAGAGGGGAGTCTATTGAGGGCAAACATTTGATGGTAGCAGCTTCCCTGCGGGAGATACTCTCTTTGCCAAAATCGCATTATTAGGCGAAAGTAAGATACAATTCAGTACCCTAGCCTAAAGCTTGCTGTTAGGAGGGAATCTGCAGCTTGCAGTGAAAGCGCTTCCAGAGGGGAGTCTAATGAGGGCAAACATTTGATGGTAGCAGCTTCCCTGCGGGAGATACTCTCATTGCCAAAATCGCATTATTAGGCGAAAGTAAGTTACAATTCAGTACCCTATCCTAAAGCTTGCTGTTAGGAGGGAATCTGCAGCTTGCAGTGAAAGCGCTTCCAGAGGGGAGTCTAATGAGGGCAAACATTTGATGGTAGCAGCTTCCCTGTGGGAGATAGTCTCTTTGCCAAAATCGCATTATTAGCCTCAGTTAAGTTACAATTCAGTACCCTATCCTAAAGCTTGCTGTTAGGAGGGAATCTGCAGCTTGCAGTGAAAGCGCTTCCAGAGGGGAGTCTAATGAGGGCAAACATTTGATGGTAGCAGCTTCCCTGTGGGAGATAGTCTCTTTGCCAAAATCGCATTATTAGCCTCAGTTAAGTTACAATTCAGTACCCTATCCTAAAGCTTGCTGTTAGGAGGGAATCTGCAGCTTGCAGTGAAAGCGCTTCCAGAGGGGAGTCTAATGAGGGCAAACATTTGATGGTAGCAGCTTCCCTGCGGGAGATACTCTCATTGCCAAAATCGCATTATTAGGCGAAAGTAAGTTACAATTCAGTACCCTATCCTAAAGCTTGCTGTTAGGAGGGAATCTGCAGCTTGCAGTGAAAGCGCTTCCAGAGGGGAGTCTAATGAGGGCAAACATTTGATGGTAGCAGCTTCCCTGCGGGAGATACTCTCTTTGCCAAATTCTCCTTATTACCTTCAGTTAAGTTACAATTCAGTACCCTATCCTAAAGCTTGCTGTTAGGAGGGAATCTGCAGCTTGCAGTGAAAGCACTTCCAGAGGGGAGTCTAACGAGGGCAAACATTTGATGGTAGCAGCTTCCCTGCGGGAGATAGTCTCTTTGCCAAAATCGCATTATTAGGCGAAAGTAAGCTACAATTCAGTACCCTATCCTAAAGCTTGCTGTTAGGAGGGAATCTGCAGCTTGCAGTGAAAGCGCTTCCAGAGGGGAGTCTATTGAGGGCAAACATTTGATGGTAGCAGCTTCCCTGCGGGAGATACTCTCTTTGCCAAAATCGCATTATTAGGCGAAAGTAAGATACAATTCAGTACCCTAGCCTAAAGCTTGCTGTTAGGAGGGAATCTGCAGCTTGCAGTGAAAGCGCTTCCAGAGGGGAGTCTAATGAGGGCAAACATTTGATGGTAGCAGCTTCCCTGCGGGAGATACTCTCATTGCCAAAATCGCATTATTAGGCGAAAGTAAGTTACAATTCAGTACCCTATCTTAAAGCTTGCTGTTAGGAGGGAATCTGCAGCTTGTAGTGAAAGCGCTTCCAGAGGGGAGTCTAATGAGGGCAAACATTTGATGGTAGCAGCTTCCCTGCGGGAGATAGTCTCTTTGCCAAAATCGCATTATTAGGCGAAAGTAAGCTACAATTCAGTACCCTATCCTAAAGCTTGCTGTTAGGAGGGAATCTGCAGCTTGCAGTGAAAGCGCTTCCAGAGGGGAGTGTAATGAGGGCAAACATTTGATGGTAGCAGCTTCCCTGCGGGAGATAGTCTCTTTGCCAAAATCGCATTATTAGGCGAAAGTAAGTTACAATTCAGTACCCTATCCTAAAGCTTGCTGTTAGGAGGGAATCTGCAGCTTGCAGTGAAAGCGCTTCCAGAGGGGAGTGTAATGAGGGCAAACATTTGATGGTAGCAGCTTCGCTGCGGGAGATAGTCTCTTTGCCAAAATCGCTTTATTAGGCGAAAGTAAGTTACAATTCAGTACCCTATCCTAAAGCTTGCTGTTAGGAGGGAATCTGCAGCTTGCAGTGAAAGCGCTTCCAGAGGGGAGTCTAATGAGGGCAAACATTTGATGGTAGCAGCTTCGCTGCGGGAGATAGTCTCTTTGCCAAAATCGCTTTATTAGGCGAAAGTAAGTTACAATTCAGTACCCTATCCTAAAGCTTGCTGTTAGGAGGGAATCTGCAGCTTGCAGTGAAAGCGCTTCCAGAGGGGAGTCTAACGAGGGCAAAGATTTGATGGTAGCAGCTTCCCTGCGGGAGATACTCTCCTTGCCAAAATCGCTTTATTAGCCTCAGTTAAGTTACAATTCAGTACCCTATCCTAAAGCTTGCTGTTAGGAGGGAATCTGCAGCTTGCAGTGAAAGCGCTTCCAGAGGGGAGTCTAATGAGGGCAAACATTTGATGGTAGCAGCTTCCCTGCGGGAGATACTCTCTTTGCCAAAATCGCATTATTAGGCGAAAGTAAGTTACAATTCAGTACCCTATCCTAAAGCTTGCTGTTAGGAGGGAATCTGCAGCTTGCAGTGAAAGCGCTTCCAGAGGGGAGTCTAATGAGGGCAAAGATTTGATGGTAGCAGCTTCCCTGCGGGAGATAGTCTCTTTGCCAAAATCGCATTATTAGCCTCAGTTAAGTTACAATTCAGTACCCTATCCTAAAGCTTGCTGTTAGGAGGGAATCTGCAGCTTGCAGTGAAAGAGCTTCCAGAGGGGAGTCTAATGAGGGCAAACATTTGATGGTAGCAGCTTCCCTGCGGGAGATACTCTCTTTGCCAAAATCGCATTATTAGCCTCAGTTAAGTTACAATTCAGTACCCTATCCTAAAGCTTGCTGTTAGGAGGGAATCTGCAGCTTGCAGTGAAAGCGCTTCCAGAGGGGAGTGTAATGAGGGCAAAGATTTGATGGTAGCAGCTTCCCTGCGGGAGATACTCTTATTGCCAAAATCGCATTATTAGGCGAAGGTAAGTTACAATTCAGTACCCTATCCTAAAGCTTGCTGTTAGGAGGGAATCTGCAGCTTGCAGTGAAAGCGCTTCCAGAGGGGACTCTATCGAGGGCAAAGATTTGATGGTAGCAGCTTCCCTGCGGGAGATACTCTCTTTGCCAAAATCGCATTATTAGGCGAAAGTAAGTTACAATTCAGTACCCTATCCTAAAGCTTGCTGTTAGGAGGGAATCTGCAGCTTGCAGTGAAAGCGCTTCCAGAGGGGAGTCTAATGAGGGCAAGCATTTGATGGTAGCAGCTTCCCTGCGGGAGATACTCTCTTTGCCAAAATCGCATTATTAGGCGAAAGTAAGTTACAATTCAGTACCCTATCCTAAAGCTTGCTGTTAGGAGGGAATCTGCAGCTTGCAGTGAAAGCGCTTCCAGAGGGGAGTGTAATGAGGGCAAACATTTGATGGTAGCAGCTTCCCTGCGGGAGATACTCTCTTTGCCAAAATCGCATTTTTAGGCGAAAGTAAGATACAATTCAGTACCCTATCCTAAAGCTTGCTGTTAGGAGGGAATCTGCAGCTTGCAGTGAAAGCGCTTCCAGAGGGGAGTGTAATGAAGGCAAACATTTGATGGTAGCAGCTTCCCTGTGGGAGATAGTCTCTTTGCCAAAATCGCATTATTAGCCTCAGTTAAGTTACAATTCAGTACCCTATCCTAAAGCTTGCTGTTAGGAGGGAATCTGCAGCTTGCAGTGAAAGCGCTTCCAGAGGGGAGTCTAATGAGGGCAAACATTTGATGGTAGCAGCTTCCCTGCGGGAGATACTCTCATTGCCAAAATCGCATTATTAGGCGAAAGTAAGTTACAATTCAGTACCCTATCCTAAAGCTTGCTGTTAGGAGGGAATCTGCAGCTTGCAGTGAAAGCGCTTCCAGAGGGGAGTCTAATGAGGGCAAAGATTTGATGGTAGCAGCTTTCCTGCGGGAGATAGTCTCTTTGCCAAAATCGCATTATTAGCCTCAGTTAAGTTACAATTCAGTACCCTATCCTAAAGCTTGCTGTTACGAGGGAATCTGCAGCTTGCAGTGAAAGCGCTTCCAGAGGGGAGTGTAATGAGGGCAAACATTTGATGGTAGCAGCTTCCCTGCGGGAGATACTCTCTTTGCAAAAATCGCATTATTAGGCGAAAGTAAGTTACAATTCAGTACCCTATCCTAAAGCTTGCTGTTAGGAGGGAATCTGCAGCTTGCAGTGAAAGCCCTTCCAGAGGGGAGTCTAATGAGGGCAAACATTTGATGGTAGCAGCTTCCCTGCGGGAGATACTCTCTTTGCCAAAATCGCATTATTAGGCGAAAGTAAGTTACAATTCAGTACCCTATCCTAAAGCTTGCTGTTAGGAGGGAATCTGCAGCTTGCAGTGAAAGCGCTTCCAGAGGGGAGTCTAATGAGGGCAAACATTTGATGGTAGCAGCTTCCCTGCGGGAGATATTCTCTTTGCCAAATTCTCCTTATTACCTTCAGTTAAGTTACAATTCAGTACCCTATCCTAAAGCTTGCTGTTAGGAGGGAATCTGCAGCTTGCAGTGAAAGCACTTCCAGAGGGGAGTCTAACGAGGGCAAAGATTTGATGGTAGCAGCTTCCCTGCGGGAGATAGTCTCTTTGCCAAAATCGCATTATTAGGCGAAAGTAAGCTACAATTCAGTACCCTATCCTAAAGCTTGCTGTTAGGAGGGAATCTGCAGCTTGCAGTGAAAGCGCTTCCAGAGGGGAGTGTAATGAGGGCAAACATTTGATGGTAGCAGCTTCCCTGCGGGAGATACTCTCTTTGCCAAAATCGCATTATTTAGCGAAATTAAGTTACAATTCAGTACCCTATCCTAAAGCTTGCTGTTAGGAGGGAATCTGCAGCTTGCAGTGAAAGCGCTTCCAGAGGGGAGTCTAATGAGGGCAAAGATTTGATGGTAGCAGCTTCGCTGCGGGAGATAGTCTCTTTGCCAAAATCGCTTTATTAGGCGAAAGTAAGTTACAATTCAGTACCCTATCCTAAAGCTTGCTGTTAGGAGGGAATCTGCAGCTTGCAGTGAAAGCGCTTCCAGAGGGGAGTCTAACGAGGGCAAAGATTTGACGGTAGCAGCTTCCCTGCGGGAGATAGTCTCTTTGCCAAAATCGCATTATTAGCCTCAGTTAAGTTACAATTCAGTACCCTATCCTAAAGCTTGCTGTTAGGAGGGAATCTGCAGCTTGCAGTGAAAGCGCTTCCAGAGGGGAGTCTAATGAGGGCAAAGATTTGATGGTAGCAGCTTCCCTGCGGGAGATACTCTCTTTGCCAAAATCGCATTATTAGGCGAAAGTAAGTTACAATTCAGTACCCTATCCTAAAGCTTGCTGTTAGGAGGGAATCTGCAGCTTGCAGTGAAAGCGCTTCCAGAGGGGAGTCTAATGAGGGCAAACATTTGATGGTAGCAGCTTCCCTGCGGGAGATAGTCTCTTTGCCAAAATCGCATTATTAGGCGAAAGTAAGTTACAATTCAGTACCCTATCCTAAAGCTTGCTGTTAGGAGGGAATCTGCAGCTTGCAGTGAAAGCGCTTCCAGAGGGGAGTCTAACGAGGGCAAAGATTTGATGGTAGCAGCTTCGCTGCGGGAGATACTCTCTTTGCCAAAATCGCATTATTAGCCTCAGTTAAGTTACAATTCAGTACCCTATCCTAAAGCTTGCTGTTAGGAGGGAATCTGCAGCTTGCAGTGAAAGCGCTTCCAGAGGGGACTCTATCGAGGGCAAACATTTGATGGTAGCAGCTTCCCTGCGGGAGATACTCTCTTTGCCAAAATCGCATTATTAGGCGAAAGTAAGTTACAATTCAGTACCCTATCCTAAAGCTTGCTGTTAGGAGGGAATCTGCAGCTTGCATTGAAAGCGCTTCCAGAGGGGAGTCTAATGAGGGCAAGCATTTGATGGTAGCAGCTTCCCTGCGGGAGATAGTCTCTTTGCCAAAATCGCTTTATTAGGCGAAAGTAAGTTACAATTCAGTACCCTATCCTAAAGCTTGCTGTTAGGAGGGAATCTGCAGCTTGCACTGAAAGCGCTTCCAGAGGTAAGTCTAATGAGGGCAAACATTTGATGGTAGCAGCTTCCCTGCAGGAGATACTCTCATTGCCAAAATCGCATTATTAGGCGAAAGTAAGTTACAATTCAGTACCCTATCCTAAAGCTTGCTGTTAGGAGGGAATCTGCAGCTTGCAGTGAAAGCGCTTCCAGAGGGGAGTCTAATGAGGGCAAACATTTGATGGTAGCAGCTTCCCTGCGGGAGATATTCTCTTTGCCAAATTCTCCTTATTACCTTCAGTTAAGTTACAATTCAGTACCCTATCCTAAAGCTTGCTGTTAGGAGGGAATCTGCAGCTTGCAGTGAAAGCACTTCCAGAGGGGAGTCTAACGAGGGCAAAGATTTGATGGTAGCAGCTTCCCTGCGGGAGATAGTCTCTTTGCCAAAATCGCATTATTAGGCGAAAGTAAGCTACAATTCAGTACCCTAGCCTAAAGCTTGCTGTTAGGAGGGAATCTGCAGCTTGCAGTGAAAGCGCTTCCAGAGGGGAGTGTAATGAGGGCAAACATTTGATGGTAGCAGCTTCCCTGTGGGAGATAGTCTCTTTGCCAAAATCGCATTATTAGCCTCAGTTAAGTTACAATTCAGTACCCTATCCTAAAGCTTGCTGTTAGGAGGGAATCTGCAGCTTGCAGTGAAAGCGCTTCCAGAGGGGAGTCTAATGAGGGCAAACATTTGATGGTAGCAGCTTCCCTGCGGGAGATACTCTCATTGCCAAAATCGCATTATTAGGCGAAAGTAAGTTACAATTCAGTACCCTATCCTAAAGCTTGCTGTTAGGAGGGAATCTGCAGCTTGCAGTGAAAGCGCTTCCAGAGGGGAGTCTAATGAGGGCAAAGATTTGATGGTAGCAGCTTTCCTGCGGGAGATAGTCTCTTTGCCAAAATCGCATTATTAGCCTCAGTTAAGTTACAATTCAGTACCCTATCCTAAAGCTTGCTGTTACGAGGGAATCTGAAGCTTGCAGTGAAAGCGCTTCCAGAGGGGAGTGTAATGAGGGCAAACATTTGATGGTAGCAGCTTCCCTGCGGGAGATACTCTCTTTGCAAAAATCGCATTATTAGGCGAAAGTAAGTTACAATTCAGTACCCTATCCTAAAGCTTGCTGTTAGGAGGGAATCTGCAGCTTGCAGTGAAAGCCCTTCCAGAGGGGAGTCTAATGAGGGCAAACATTTGATGGTAGCAGCTTCCCTGCGGGAGATACTCTCTTTGCCAAAATCGCATTATTAGGCGAAAGTAAGTTACAATTCAGTACCCTATCCTAAAGCTTGCTGTTAGGAGGGAATCTGCAGCTTGCAGTGAAAGCGCTTCCAGAGGGGAGTCTAATGAGGGCAAACATTTGATGGTAGCAGCTTCCCTGCGGGAGATATTCTCTTTGCCAAATTCTCCTTATTACCTTCAGTTAAGTTACAATTCAGTACCCTATCCTAAAGCTTGCTGTTAGGAGGGAATCTGCAGCTTGCAGTGAAAGCACTTCCAGAGGGGAGTCTAACGAGGGCAAAGATTTGATGGTAGCAGCTTCCCTGCGGGAGATAGTCTCTTTGCCAAAATCGCATTATTAGGCGAAAGTAAGCTACAATTCAGTACCCTATCCTAAAGCTTGCTGTTAGGAGGGAATCTGCAGCTTGCAGTGAAAGCGCTTCCAGAGGGGAGTGTAATGAGGGCAAACATTTGATGGTAGCAGCTTCCCTGCGGGAGATACTCTCTTTGCCAAAATCGCATTATTTAGCGAAATTAAGTTACAATTCAGTACCCTATCCTAAAGCTTGCTGTTAGGAGGGAATCTGCAGCTTGCAGTGAAAGCGCTTCCAGAGGGGAGTCTAATGAGGGCAAAGATTTGATGGTAGCAGCTTCGCTGCGGGAGATAGTCTCTTTGCCAAAATCGCTTTATTAGGCGAAAGTAAGTTACAATTCAGTACCCTATCCTAAAGCTTGCTGTTAGGAGGGAATCTGCAGCTTGCAGTGAAAGCGCTTCCAGAGGGGAGTCTAACGAGGGCAAAGATTTGACGGTAGCAGCTTCCCTGCGGGAGATAGTCTCTTTGCCAAAATCGCATTATTAGCCTCAGTTAAGTTACAATTCAGTACCCTATCCTAAAGCTTGCTGTTAGGAGGGAATCTGCAGCTTGCAGTGAAAGCGCTTCCAGAGGGGAGTCTAAGGAGGGCAAAGATTTGATGGTAGCAGCTTCCCTGCGGGAGATACTCTCTTTGCCAAAATCGCATTATTAGGCGAAAGTAAGTTACAATTCAGTACCCTATCCTAAAGCTTGCTGTTAGGAGGGAATCTGCAGCTTGCAGTGAAAGCGCTTCCAGAGGGGAGTGTAATGAGGGCAAACATTTGATGGTAGCAGCTTCCCTGCGGGAGATAGTCTCTTTGCCAAAATCGCATTATTAGGCGAAAGTAAGTTACAATTCAGTACCCTATCCTAAAGCTTGCTGTTAGGAGGGAATCTGCAGCTTGCAGTGAAAGCGCTTCCAGAGGGGAGTCTAACGAGGGCAAAGATTTGATGGTAGCAGCTTCGCTGCGGGAGATACTCTCTTTGCCAAAATCGCATTATTAGCCTCAGTTAAGTTACAATTCAGTACCCTATCCTAAAGCTTGCTGTTAGGAGGGAATCTGCAGCTTGCAGTGAAAGCGCTTCCAGAGGGGACTCTATCGAGGGCAAACATTTGATGGTAGCAGCTTCCCTGCGGGAGATACTCTCTTTGCCAAAATCGCATTATTAGGCGAAAGTAAGTTACAATTCAGTACCCTATCCTAAAGCTTGCTGTTAGGAGGGAATCTGCAGCTTGCATTGAAAGCGCTTCCAGAGGGGAGTCTAATGAGGGCAAGCATTTGATGGTAGCAGCTTCCCTGCGGGAGATAGTCTCTTTGCCAAAATCGCTTTATTAGGCGAAAGTAAGTTACAATTCAGTACCCTATCCTAAAGCTTGCTGTTAGGAGGGAATCTGCAGCTTGCACTGAAAGCGCTTCCAGAGGTAAGTCTAATGAGGGCAAACATTTGATGGTAGCAGCTTCCCTGCAGGAGATACTCTCATTGCCAAAATCGCATTATTAGGCGAAAGTAAGTTACAATTCAGTACCCTATCCTAAAGCTTGCTGTTAGGAGGGAATCTGCAGCTTGCAGTGAAAGCGCTTCCAGAGGGGAGTCTAATGAGGGCAAACATTTGATGGTAGCAGCTTCCCTGCGGGAGATATTCTCTTTGCCAAATTCTCCTTATTACCTTCAGTTAAGTTACAATTCAGTACCCTATCCTAAAGCTTGCTGTTAGGAGGGAATCTGCAGCTTGCAGTGAAAGCACTTCCAGAGGGGAGTCTAACGAGGGCAAAGATTTGATGGTAGCAGCTTCCCTGCAGGAGATACTCTCATTGCCAAAATCGCATTATTAGGCGAAAGTAAGCTACAATTCAGTACCCTAGCCTAAAGCTTGCTGTTAGGAGGGAATCTGCAGCTTGCAGTGAAAGCGCTTCCAGAGGGGAGTGTAATGAGGGCAAACATTTGATGGTAGCAGCTTCCCTGCGGGAGATACTCTCTTTGCCAAAATCGCATTATTTAGCGAAATTAAGTTACAATTCAGTACCCTATCCTAAAGCTTGCTGTTAGGAGGGAATCTGCAGCTTGCAGTGAAAGCGCTTCCAGAGGGGAGTCTAATGAGGGCAAAGATTTGATGGTAGCAGCTTCGCTGCGGGAGATAGTCTCTTTGCCAAAATCGTTTTATTAGGCGAAAGTAAGTTACAATTCAGTACCCTATCCTAAAGCTTGCTGTTAGGAGGGAATCTGCAGCTTGCAGTGAAAGCGCTTCCAGAGGGGAGTCTAACGAGGGCAAAGATTTGACGGTAGCAGCTTCCCTGCGGGAGATAGTCTCTTTGCCAAAATCGCATTATTAGCCTCAGTTAAGTTACAATTCAGTACCCTATCCTAAAGCTTGCTGTTAGGAGGGAATCTGCAGCTTGCAGTGAAAGCGCTTCCAGAGGGGAGTCTAATGAGGGCAAACATTTGATGGTAGCAGCTTCCCTGCGGGAGATAGTCTCTTTGCCAAAATCGCATTATTAGGCGAAAGTAAGTTACAATTCAGTACCCTATCCTAAAGCTTGCTGTTAGGAGGGAATCTGCAGCTTGCAGTGAAAGCGCTTCCAGAGGGGAGTCTAATGAGGGCAAACATTTGATGGTAGCAGCTTCCCTGCGGGAGATAGTCTCTTTTCCAAAATCGCATTATTAGGCGAAAGTAAGTTACAATTCAGTACCCTATCCTAAAGCTTGCTGTTAGGAGGGAATCTGCAGCTTGCAGTGAAAGCGCTTCCAGAGGGGAGTCTAACGAGGGCAAAGATTTGATGGTAGCAGCTTCGCTGCGGGAGATAGTCTCTTTGCCAAAATCGCATTATTAGCCTCAGTTAAGTTACAATTCAGTACCCTATCCTAAAGCTTGCTGTTAGGAGGGAATCTGCAGCTTGCAGTGAAAGCGCTTCCAGAGGGGAGTGTAATGAGGGCAAACATTTGATGGTAGCAGCTTCCCTGCGGGAGATACTCTCTTTGCAAAAATCGCATTATTAGGCGAAAGTAAGTTACAATTCAGTACCCTATCCTAAAGCTTGCTGTTAGGAGGGAATCTGCAGCTTGCAGTGAAAGCCCTTCCAGAGGGGAGTCTAATGAGGGCAAACATTTGATGGTAGCAGCTTCCCTGCGGGAGATACTCTCTTTGCCAAAATCGCATTATTAGGCGAAAGTAAGCTACAAGTCAGTACCCTATCCTAAAGCTTGCTGTTAGGAGGGAATCTGCAGCTTGCAGTGAAAGCGCTTCCAGAGGGGAGTGTAATGAGGGCAAACATTTGATGGTAGCAGCTTCCCTGCGGGAGATACTCTCTTTGCCAAAATCGCATTATTAGGCGAAAGTAAGATACAATTCAGTACCCTATCGAAAAGATTGCTGTTAGGAGGGAATCTGCAGCTTGCAGTGAAAGCGCTTCCAGAGGGGAGTCTAATGAGGGCAAACATTTGATGGTAGCAGCTTCCCTGCGGGAGATACTCTCATTGCCAAAATCGCATTATTAGGCGAATGTAAGTTACAATTCAGTACCCTATCCTAAAGCTTGCTGTTAGGAGGGAATCTGCAGCTTGCAGTGAAAGCGCTTCCAGAGGGGAGTCTAATGAGGGCAAACATTTGATGGTAGCAGCTTCCCTGCGGGAGATACTCTCTTTGCCAAAATCGCATTATTAGGCGAAAGTAAGTTACAATTCAGTACCCTATCGAAAAGATTGCTGTTAGGAGGGAATCTGCAGCTTGCAGTGAAAGCGCTTCCAGAGGGGAGTCTAATGAGGGCAAACATTTGATGGTAGCAGCTTCCCTGCGGGAGATAGTCTCTTTGCCAAAATCGCATTATTAGGCGAAAGTAAGTTACAATTCAGTACCCTATCCTAAAGCTTGCTGTTAGGAGGGAATCTGCAGCTTGCAGTGAAAGCACTTCAAGAGGGGAGTCTAACGAGGGCAAAGATTTGATGGTAGCAGCTTCCCTGCGGGAGATAGTCTCTTTGCCAAAATCGCATTATTAGGCGAAAGTAAGCTACAATTCAGTACCCTATCCTAAAGCTTGCTGTTAGGAGGGAATCTGCAGCTTGCAGTGAAAGCGCTTCCAGAGGGGAGTGTAATGAGGGCAAACATTTGATGGTAGCAGCTTCCCTGCGGGAGATACTCTCTTTGCCAAAATCGCATTATTAGGCGAAAGTAAGTTACAATTCAGTACCCTATCCTAAAGCTTGCTGTTAGGAGGGAATCTGCAGCTTGCAGTGAAAGCGCTTCCAGAGGGGAGTCTAATGAGGGCAAAGATTTGATGGTAGCAGCTTCGCTGCGGGAGATAGTCTCTTTGCCAAAATCGCTTTTTTAGGCGAAAGTAAGTTACAATTCAGTACCCTATCCTAAAGCTTGCTGTTAGGAGGGAATCTGCAGCTTGCAGTGAAAGCGCTTCCAGAGGGGAGTCTAACGAGGGCAAAGATTTGATGGTAGCAGCTTCCCTGCGGGAGATAGTCTCTTTGCCAAAATCGCATTATTAGCCTCAGTTAAGTTACAATTCAGTACCCTATCCTAAAGCTTGCTGTTAGGAGGGAATCTGCAGCTTGCAGTGAAAGCGCTTCCAGAGGGGAGTCTAATGAGGGCAAACATTTGATGGTAGCAGCTTCCCTGCGGGAGATACTCTCTTTGCCAAAATCGCATTATTAGGCGAAAGTAAGTTACAATTCAGTACCCTATCCTAAAGCTTGCTGTTAGGAGGGAATCTGCAGCTTGCAGTGAAAGCGCTTCCAGAGGGGAGTCTAATGAGGGCAAACATTTGATGGTAGCAGCTTCCCTGCGGGAGATACTCTCTTTGCCAAAATCGCATTATTAGGCGAAAGTAAGTTACAATTCAGTACCCTATCCTAAAGCTTGCTGTTAGGAGGGAATCTGCAGCTTGCAGTGAAAGCGCTTCCAGAGGGGAGTCTAATGAGGGCAAACATTTGATGGTAGCAGCTTCCCTGCGGGAGATACTCTCTTTGCCAAAATCGCATTATTAGGCGAAAGTAAGTTACAATTCAGTACCCTATCCTAAAGCTTGCTGTTAGGAGGGAATCTGCAGCTTGCAGTGAAAGCGCTTCCAGAGGGGAGTCTAATGAGGGCAAAGATTTGATGGTAGCAGCTTCCCTGCGGGAGATACTCTCTTTGCCAAAATCGCATTATTAGGCGAAAGTAAGCTACAATTCAGTACCCTATCCTAAAGCTTGCTGTTAGGAGGGAATCTGCAGCTTGCAGTGAAAGCGCTTCCAGAGGGGAGTCTAATGAGGGCAAACATTTGATGGTAGCAGCTTCCCTGCGGGAGATACTCTCTTTGCCAAATTCTCCTTATTACCTTCAGTTAAGTTACAATTCAGTACCCTATCCTAAAGCTTGCTGTTAGGAGGGAATCTGCAGCTTGCAGTGAAAGCACTTCCAGAGTGGAGTCTAACGAGGGCAAAGATTTGATGGTAGCAGCTTCCCTGCGGGAGATAGTCTCTTTGCCAAAATCGCATTATTAGGCGAAAGTAAGCTACAAGTCAGTACCCTATCCTAAAGCTTGCTGTTAGGAGGGAATCTGCAGCTTGCAGTGAAAGCGCTTCCAGAGGGGAGTGTAATGAGGGCAAACATTTGATGGTAGCAGCTTCCCTGCGGGAGATACTCTCTTTGCCAAAATCGCATTATTAGGCGAAAGTAAGATACAATTCAGTACCCTATCGAAAAGATTGCTGTTAGGAGGGAATCTGCAGCTTGCAGTGAAAGCGCTTCCAGAGGGGAGTCTAATGAGGGCAAACATTTGATGGTAGCAGCTTCCCTGCGGGAGATACTCTCATTGCCAAAATCGCATTATTAGGCGAATGTAAGTTACAATTCAGTACCCTATCCTAAAGCTTGCTGTTAGGAGGGAATCTGCAGCTTGCAGTGAAAGCGCTTCCAGAGGGGAGTCTAATGAGGGCAAACATTTGATGGTAGCAGCTTCCCTGCGGGAGATACTCTCTTTGCCAAAATCGCATTATTAGGCGAAAGTAAGTTACAATTCAGTACCCTATCCTAAAGCTTGCTGTTAGGAGGGAATCTGCAGCTTGCAGTGAAAGCACTTCAAGAGGGGAGTCAAACGAGGGCAAAGATTTGATGGTAGCAGCTTCCCTGCGGGAGATAGTCTCTTTGCCAAAATCGCATTATTAGGCGAAAGTAAGCTACAATTCAGTACCCTATCCTAAAGCTTGCTGTTAGGAGGGAATCTGCAGCTTGCAGTGAAAGCGCTTCCAGAGGGGAGTGTAATGAGGGCAAACATTTGATGGTAGCAGCTTCCCTGCGGGAGATACTCTCTTTGCCAAAATCGCATTATTAGGCGAAAGTAAGTTACAATTCAGTACCCTATCCTAAAGCTTGCTGTTAGGAGGGAATCTGCAGCTTGCAGTGAAAGCGCTTCCAGAGGGGAGTCTAATGAGGGCAAAGATTTGATGGTAGCAGCTTCGCTGCGGGAGATAGTCTCTTTGCCAAAATCGCTTTTTTAGGCGAAAGTAAGTTACAATTCAGTACCCTATCCTAAAGCTTGCTGTTAGGAGGGAATCTGCAGCTTGCAGTGAAAGCGCTTCCAGAGGGGAGTCTAACGAGGGCAAAGATTTGATGGTAGCAGCTTCCCTGCGGGAGATAGTCTCTTTGCCAAAATCGCATTATTAGCCTCAGTTAAGTTACAATTCAGTACCCTATCCTAAAGCTTGCTGTTAGGAGGGAATCTGCAGCTTGCAGTGAAAGCGCTTCCAGAGGGGAGTCTAATGAGGGCAAACATTTGATGGTAGCAGCTTCCCTGCGGGAGATACTCTCTTTGCCAAAATCGCATTATTAGGCGAAAGTAAGTTACAATTCAGTACCCTATCCTAAAGCTTGCTGTTAGGAGGGAATCTGCAGCTTGCAGTGAAAGCGCTTCCAGAGGGGAGTCTAATGAGGGCAAATATTTGATGGTAGCAGCTTCCCTGCGGGAGATAGTCTCTTTGCCAAAATCGCATTATTAGCCTCAGTTAAGTTACAATTCAGTACCCTATCCTAAAGCTTGCTGTTAGGAGGGAATCTGCAGCTTGCAGTGAAAGCGCTTCCAGAGGGGAGTCTAATGAGGGCAAACATTTGATGGTAGCAGCTTCGCTGCGGGAGATACTCTCTTTGCCAAAATCGCATTATTAGCCTCAGTTAAGTTACAATTCAGTACCCTATCCTAAAGCTTGCTGTTAGGAGGGAATCTGCAGCTTGCAGTGAAAGCGCTTCCAGAGGGGAGTGTAATGAGGGCAAACATTTGATGGTAGCAGCTTCCCTGCGGGAGATACTCTCTTTGACAAAATCGCATTATTTAGCGAAATTAAGTTACAATTCAGTACCCTATCCTAAAGCTTGCTGTTAGGAGGGAATCTGCAGCTTGCAGTGAAAGCGCTTCCAGAGGGGACTCTATCGAGGGCAAAGATTTGATGGTAGCAGCTTCCCTGCGGGAGATACTCTCTTTGCCAAAATCGCATTATTAGGCGAAAGTAAGTTACAATTCAGTACCCTATCCTAAAGCTTGCTGTTAGGAGGGAATCTGCAGCTTGCATTGAAAGCGCTTCCAGAGGGGAGTCTAATGAGGGCAAGCATTTGATGGTAGCAGCTTCCCTGCGGGAGATACTCTCTTTGCCAAAATCGCATTATTAGGCGAAAGTAAGTTACAATTCAGTACCCTATCCTAAAGCTTGCTGTTAGGAGGGAATCTGCAGCTTGCAGTGAAAGCACTTCCAGAGGGGAGTCTAACGAGGGCAAAGATTTGATGGTAGCAGCTTCCCTGCGGGAGATAGTCTCTTTGCCAAAATCGCATTATTAGGCGAAAGTAAGCTACAATTCAGTACCCTATCCTAAAGCTTGCTGTTAGGAGGGAATCTGCAGCTTGCAGTGAAAGCGCTTCCAGAGGGGAGTGTAATGAGGGCAAACATTTGATGGTAGCAGCTTCCCTGCGGGAGATACTCTCTTTGCCAAAATCGCATTATTTAGCGAAATTAAGTTACAATTCAGTACCCTATCCTAAAGCTTGCTGTTAGGAGGGAATCTGCAGCTTGCAGTGAAAGCGCTTCCAGAGGGGAGTCTAATGAGGGCAAAGATTTGATGGTAGCAGCTTCGCTGCGGGAGATAGTCTCTTTGCCAAAATCGCTTTATTAGGCGAAAGTAAGTTACAATTCAGTACCCTATCCTAAAGCTTGCTGTTAGGAGGGAATCTGCAGCTTGCAGTGAAAGCGCTTCCAGAGGGGAGTCTAACGAGGGCAAAGATTTGACGGTAGCAGCTTCCCTGCGGGAGATAGTCTCTTTGCCAAAATCGCATTATTAGCCTCAGTTAAGTTACAATTCAGTACCCTATCCTAAAGCTTGCTGTTAGGAGGGAATCTGCAGCTTGCAGTGAAAGCGCTTCCAGAGGGGAGTCTAATGAGGGCAAACATTTGATGGTAGCAGCTTCCCTGCGGGAGATACTCTCTTTGCCAAAATCGCATTATTAGGCGAAAGTAAGTTACAATTCAGTACCCTATCCTAAAGCTTGCTGTTAGGAGGGAATCTGCAGCTTGCAGTGAAAGCGCTTCCAGAGGGGAGTCTAATGAGGGCAAACATTTGATGGTAGCAGCTTCCCTGCGGGAGATAGTCTCTTTTCCAAAATCGCATTATTAGGCGAAAGTGAGTTACAATTCAGTACCCTATCCTAAAGCTTGCTGTTAGGAGGGAATCTGCAGCTTGCAGTGAAAGCGCTTCCAGAGGGGAGTCTAACGAGGGCAAAGATTTGATGGTAGCAGCTTCGCTGCGGGAGATACTCTCTTTGCCAAAATCGCCTTATTAGCCTCAGTTAAGTTACAATTCAGTACCCTATCCTAAAGCTTGCTGTTAGGAGGGAATCTGCAGCTTGCAGTGAAAGCGCTTCCAGAGGGGACTCTATCGAGGGCAAAGATTTGATGGTAGCAGCTTCCCTGCGGGAGATACTCTCTTTGCCAAAATCGCATTATTAGGCGAAAGTAAGTTACAATTCAGTACCCTATCCTAAAGCTTGCTGTTAGGAGGGAATCTGCAGCTTGCATTGAAAGCGCTTCCAGAGGGGAGTCTAATGAGGGCAAGCATTTGATGGTAGCAGCTTCCCTGCGGGAGATAGTCTCTTTGCCAAAATCGCATTATTAGGCGAAAGTAAGTTACAATTCAGTACCCTATCCTAAAGCTTGCTGTTAGGAGGGAATCTGCAGCTTGCACTGAAAGCGCTTCCAGAGGGCAGTCTAATGAGGGCAAACATTTGATGGTAGCAGCTTCCCTGCAGGAGATACTCTCATTGCCAAAATCGCATTATTAGGCGAAAGTAAGTTACAATTCAGTACCCTTTCCTAAAGCTTGATGTTAGGAGGGAATCTGCAGCTTGCAGTGAAAGCGCTTCCAGAGGGGAGTCTATCGAGGGCAAACATTTGATGGTAGCAGCTTCCCTGCGGGAGATACTCTCTTTGCCAAAATCGCATTATTAGCCTCAGTTAAGTTACAATTCAGTACCCTATCCTAAAGCTTGCTGTTAGGAGGGAATCTGCAGCTTGCAGTGAAAGCGCTTCCAGAGGGGAGTCTAATGAGGGCAAACATTTGATGGTAGCAGCTTCCCTGCGGGAGATACTCTCTTTGCCAAAATCGCATTATTAGGCGAAAGTAAGTTACAATTCAGTACCCTATCCTAAAGCTTGCTGTTAGGAGGGAATCTGCAGCTTGCAGTGAAAGCGCTTCCAGAGGGGAGTCTAACGAGGGCAAAGATTTGATGGTAGCAGCTTCGCTGCGGGAGATACTCTCTTTGCCAAAATCGCATTATTAGCCTCAGTTAAGTTACAATTCAGTACCCTATCCTAAAGCTTGCTGTTAGGAGGGAATCTGCAGCTTGCAGTGAAAGCGCTTCCAGAGGGGACTCTATCGAGGGCAAAGATTTGATGGTAGCAGCTTCCCTGCGGGAGATACTCTCTTTGCCAAAATCGCATTATTAGGCGAAAGTAAGTTACAATTCAGTACCCTATCCTAAAGCTTGCTGTTAGGAGGGAATCTGCAGCTTGCATTGAAAGCGCTTCCAGAGGGGAGTCTAATGAGGGCAAGCATTTGATGGTAGCAGCTTCCCTGCGGGAGATAGTCTCTTTGCCAAAATCGCATTATTAGGCGAAAGTAAGTTACAATTCAGTACCCTATCCTAAAGCTTGCTGTTAGGAGGGAATCTGCAGCTTGCACTGAAAGCGCTTCCAGAGGGCAGTCTAATGAGGGCAAACATTTGATGGTAGCAGCTTCCCTGCAGGAGATACTCTCATTGCCAAAATCGCATTATTAGGCGAAAGTAAGTTACAATTCAGTACCCTTTCCTAAAGCTTGATGTTAGGAGGGAATCTGCAGCTTGCAGTGAAAGCGCTTCCAGAGGGGAGTCTATCGAGGGCAAACATTTGATGGTAGCAGCTTCCCTGCGGGAGATACTCTCTTTGCCAAAATCGCATTATTAGCCTCAGTTAAGTTACAATTCAGTACCCTATCCTAAAGCTTGCTGTTAGGAGGGAATCTGCAGCTTGCAGTGAAAGCGCTTCCAGAGGGGAGTCTAACGAGGGCAAACGTTTCATGGTAGCATCTTCCCTGCGGGAGATACTCTCTTTGCCAATATCGCATTATTAGGCGAAAGTAAGTTACAATTCAGTACCCTATCCTAAAGCTTGCTGTTAGGAGGGAATCTGCAGCTTGCAGTGAAAGCGCTTCCAGAGGGGAGTCTAATGAGGGGAAACATTTGATGGTAGCAGCTTCCCTGCGGGAGATACTCTCTTTGCCAAAATCGCATTATTAGGCGAAAGTAAGTTACAATTCAGTACCCTATCCTAAAGCTAGCTGTTAGGAGGGAATCTGCAGCTTGCAGTGAAAGCGCTTCCAGAGGGGAGTCTAACGAGGGCAAACATTTGATGGTAGCAGCTTCTCTGCGGGAGATACTTTCTTTGCCAAAATCGCATTATTAGGCGAAAGTAAGTTACAATTCAGTACACTATCCTAAAGCTTGCTGTTAGGAGGGAATCTGCAGCTTGCAGTGAAAGCGCTTCCAGAGGGGAGTCTAACGAGAGCCAGCATTTGATGGTAGCAGCTTCCCTGCGGGAGATACTCTCTGCCAAAATCGCATTATTAGGCGAAAGTAAGTTACAATTCAGTACCCTATCCTAAAGCTTGCTGTTAGGAGGGAATCTGCAGCTTGCAGTGAAAGCGCTTCCAGAGGGGAGTCTAACGAGGGCAAACATTTGATGGTAGCAGCTTCCCTGCGGGAGATAGTCTCTTTGACAAAATCGCCTTATTAGGCGAAAGTAAGTTACAATTCAGTACCCTATCCTAAAGCTTGCTGTTAGGAGGGAATCTGCAGCTTGCAGTGAAAGCGCTTCCAGAGGGGAGTCTAATGAGGGCAAACATTTGATGGTAGCAGCTTCCCTGCGGGAGATACTCTCTTTGCCAAATCGCATTATTAGGCGAAAGTAAGTTACAATTCAGTACCCTATCCTAAAGCTTGCTGTTAGGAGGGAATCTGCAGCTTGCAGTGAAAGCGCTTCCAGAGGGGAGTCTAATGAGGGCAAACATTTGATGGCAGCAGCTTCCCTGCGGGAGATACTCTCTTTGCCAAAATCGCATTATTAGGCGAAAGTAAGTTACAATTCAGTACCCTATCCTAAAGCTTGCTGTTAGGAGGGAATCTGCAGCTTGCAGTGAAAGCGCTTCCAGAGGGGAGTCTAATGAGGGCAAACATTTGATGGTAGCAGCTTCTCTGCGGGAGATACTTTCTTTGCCATAATCGCATTTTTAGGCGAAAGTAAGATACAATTCAGTACCCTATCCTAAAGCTTGCTGTTAGGAGGGAATCTGCAGCTTGCAGTGAAAGCGCTTCCAGAGGGGAGTCTAATGAGGGCAAACATTTGATGGTAGCAGCTTCCCTGCGGGAGACACTCTCTTTGCCAAAATCGCATTATTATCCGCAGTTAAGTTACAATTCAGTACCCTATCCTAAAGCTTGCTGTTAGGAGGGAATCTGCAGCTTGCAGTGAAAGCGCTTCCAGAGGGGAGTGTAATGAGGGCAAACATTTGATGGTAGCAGCTTCCCTGCGGGAGATACTCTCTTTGCCAAAATCGCATTATTAGCCGCAGTTAAGTTACAATTCAGTACCCTATCCTAAAGCTTGCTGTTAGGAGGGAATCTGCAGCTTGCAGTGTAAGCGCTTCCAGAGGGGAGTCTAATGAGGGCAAACATTTGATGGTAGCAGCTTTCCTGCGGGAGATAGTCTCTTTGCCAAAATCGCATTATTAGGCGAAAGTAAGATACAATTCAGTACCCTATCCTAAAGCTTGCTGTTAGGAGGGAATCTGCAGCTTGCAGTGAAAGCGCTTCCAGAGGGGAGTCTAATGAGGGCAAACATTTGATAGTAGCAGCTTCCCTGCGGGAGATATTATTTTCGAAAATCGCCTTATTAGGCGAAAGTAAGTTACAATTCAGTACCCTATCCTAAAGCTTGCTGTTAGGAGGGAATCTGCAGCTTGCAGTGAAAGCGCTTCCAGAGGGGAGTCTAATGAGGGCAAATATTTGATGGTAGCAGCTTCCCTGCGGGAGATACTCTCTTTGCCAAAATCACCTTATTAGGCGAAAGTAAGTTACAATTCAGTACCCTATCCTAAAGCTTGCTGTTAGGAGGGAATCTGCAGCTTGCAGTGAAAGCGCTTCCAGAGGGGAGTCTAATGAGGGCAAATATTTGATGGTAGCAGCTTCCCTGCGGGAGATACTCTCTTTTCCAAAATCGCATTATTAGCCGCATTTAAGTTACAATTCAGTACCCTATCCTAAATCTTGCTGTTAGGAGGGAATCTGCAGCTTGCAGTGAAAGCGCTTCCAGAGGGGAGTCTAATGAGGGCAAACATTTGATGGTAGCAGCTTCCCTGCGGGAGATACTCTCTTTGCCAAAATCGCATTATTAGGCGAAAGTAAGTTACAATTCAGTACCCTATCCTAAAGCTTGCTGTTAGGAGGGAATCTGCAGCTTGCAGTGAAAGCGCTTCCAGAGGGGAGTCTAATGAGGGCAAACATTTGATGGTAGCAGCTTCTCTGCGGGAGATACTTTCTTTGCCAAAATCGCATTATTAGGCGAAAGTAAGTTACAATTCAGTACCCTATCCTAAAGCTTGCTGTTAGGAGGGAATCTGCAGCTTGCAGTGAAAGCGCTTCCAGAGGGGAGTCTAACGAGAGCCAGCATTTGATGGTAGCAGCTTCCCTGCGGGAGATAGTCTCTTTGCCAAAATCGCATTATTAGGCGAAAGTAAGTTACAATTCAGTACCCTATCCTAAAGCTTGCTGTTAGGAGGGAATCTGCAGCTTGCAGTGAAAGCGCTTCCAGAGGGGAGTCTAACGAGGGCAAACGTTTGATGGTAGCAGCTTCCCTGCGGGAGATAGTCTCCTTGCCAAAATAGAATTATTAGTCGCAGTTAAGTTACAATTCAGTACCCTATCCTAAAGCTTGCTGTTAGGAGGGAATCTGCAGCTTGCAGTGAAAGCGCTTCCAGAGGGGAGTCTAATGAGGGCAAACATTTGATGGTAGCAGCTTCCCTGCGGGAGATACTCTCTTTGCCAAAATCGCATTATTAGGCGAAAGTAAGTTACAATTCAGTACCCTATCCTAAAGCTTGCTGTTAGGAGGGAATCTGCAGCTTGCAGTGAAAGCGCTTCCAGAGGAGAGTCTAATGAGGGCAAATATTTGATGGTAGCAGCTTCCCTGCGGGAGACACTCTCTTTGCCAAAATCGCATTATTAGCCGCAGTTAAGTTACAATTCAGTACCCTATCCTAAAGCTTGCTGTTAGGAGGGAATCTGCAGCTTGCAGTGAAAGCGCTTCCAGAGGGGAGTCTAATGAGGGCAAACATTTGATGGTAGCAGCTTCCCTGCGGGAGATACTCTCTTTGCCAAAATCGCATTATTAGGTGAAAGTAAGTTACAATTCAGTACCCTATCCTAAAGCTTGCTGTTAGGAGGGAATCTGCAGCTTGCAGTGAAAGCGCTTCCAGAGGGGAGTCTAATGAGGGCAAACATTTGATGGTAGCAGCTTCCCTGCGGGAGACACTCTCTTTGCCAAAATCGCATTATTATCCGCAGTTAAGTTACAATTCAGTACCCTATCCTAAAGCTTGCTGTTAGGAGGGAATCTGCAGCTTGCAGTGAAAGCGCTTCCAGAGGGGAGTGTAATGAGGGCAAATATTTGATGGTAGCAGCTTCCCTGCGGGAGATACTCTCTTTGCCAAAATCGCATTATTAGGCGAAAGTAAGTTACAATTCAGTACCCTATCCTAAAGCTTGCTGTTAGGAGGGAATCTGCAGCTTGCAGTGAAAGCAATTCCAGAGGGGAGTCTAACGAGGGCAAACATTTGATGGTAGCAGCTTTCCTGCGGGAGATAGTCTCTTTGCCAAAATCGCATTATTAGGCGAAAGTAAGATACAATTCAGTACCCTATCCTAAAGCTTGCTGTTAGGAGGGAATCTGCAGCTTGCAGTGAAAGCGCTTCCAGAGGGGAGTCTAATGAGGGCAAACATTTGATGGTAGCAGCTTCCCTGCGGGAGATACTTTCTTTGCCATAATCGTCTTATTAGGCGAAAGTAAGTTACAATTCAGTACCCTATCCTAAAGCTTGCTGTTAGGAGGGAATCTGCAGCTTGCAGTCAAAGCGCTTCCAGAGGGGAGTCTAACGAGGGAAAACATTTGATGGTAGCAGCTTCCCTGCGGGAGATAGTCTCTTTTCCAAATCTCATTATTAGGCGAAAGTAAGTTACAATTCAGTACCCTATCCTAAAGCTTGCTGTTAGGAGGGAATCTGCAGCTTGCAGTGAAAGCGCTTCCAGAGGGGAGTCTAATGAGGGCAAACATTTGATGGTAGCAGCTTTCCTGCGGGAGATACTCTCTTTGCCAAAATCGCATTATTAGGCGAAAGTAAGTTACAATTCAGCACCCTATCCTAAAGCTAGCAGTTATGAGGGAATCTGCAGCTTGCAGTGAAAGCGCTTCCAGAGGGGAGTCTAATGAGGGCAAACATTTGATGGTAGCAGCTTCCCTGCGGGAGATACTCTCTTTTCCAATTTCGCCTTATTAGGCGAAAGTAAGTTACAATTCAGTACCCTATCCTAAAGCTTGCTGTTAGGAGGGAATCTGCAGCTTGCAGTGAAAGCGCTTCCAGAGGGGAGTCTAATGAGGGCAAACATTTGATGGTAGCAGCTTCCCTGCGGGAGACACTCTCTTTGCCAAAATCGCATTATTATCCGCAGTTAAGTTACAATTCAGTACCCTATCCTAAAGCTTGCTGTTAGGAGGGAATCTGCAGCTTGCAGTGAAAGCGCTTCCAGAGGGGAGTGTAATGAGGGCAAACATTTGATGGTAGCAGCTTCCCTGCGGGAGATACTCTCTTTGCCAAAATCGCATTATTAGCCGCAGTTAAGTTACAATTCAGTACCCTATCCTAAAGCTTGCTGTTAGGAGGGAATCTGCAGCTTGCAGTGTAAGCGCTTCCAGAGGGGAGTCTAATGAGGGCAAACATTTGATGGTAGCAGCTTTCCTGCGGGAGATAGTCTCTTTGCCAAAATCGCATTATTAGGCGAAAGTAAGATACAATTCAGTACCCTATCCTAAAGCTTGCTGTTAGGAGGGAATCTGCAGCTTGCAGTGAAAGCGCTTCCAGAGGGGAGTCTAATGAGGGCAAACATTTGATAGTAGCAGCTTCCCTGCGGGAGATATTATTTTCGAAAATCGCCTTATTAGGCGAAAGTAAGTTACAATTCAGTACCCTATCCTAAAGCTTGCTGTTAGGAGGGAATCTGCAGCTTGCAGTGAAAGCGCTTCCAGAGGGGAGTCTAATGAGGGCAAATATTTGATGGTAGCAGCTTCCCTGCGGGAGATACTCTCTTTGCCAAAATCACCTTATTAGGCGAAAGTAAGTTACAATTCAGTACCCTATCCTAAAGCTTGCTGTTAGGAGGGAATCTGCAGCTTGCAGTGAAAGCGCTTCCAGAGGGGAGTCTAATGAGGGCAAATATTTGATGGTAGCAGCTTCCCTGCGGGAGATACTCTCTTTTCCAAAATCGCATTATTAGCCGCATTTAAGTTACAATTCAGTACCCTATCCTAAATCTTGCTGTTAGGAGGGAATCTGCAGCTTGCAGTGAAAGCGCTTCCAGAGGGGAGTCTAATGAGGGCAAACATTTGATGGTAGCAGCTTCCCTGCGGGAGATACTCTCTTTGCCAAAATCGCATTATTAGGCGAAAGTAAGTTACAATTCAGTACCCTATCCTAAAGCTTGCTGTTAGGAGGGAATCTGCAGCTTGCAGTGAAAGCGCTTCCAGAGGGGAGTCTAATGAGGGCAAACATTTGATGGTAGCAGCTTCTCTGCGGGAGATACTTTCTTTGCCAAAATCGCATTATTAGGCGAAAGTAAGTTACAATTCAGTACCCTATCCTAAAGCTTGCTGTTAGGAGGGAATCTGCAGCTTGCAGTGAAAGCGCTTCCAGAGGGGAGTCTAACGAGAGCCAGCATTTGATGGTAGCAGCTTCCCTGCGGGAGATAGTCTCTTTGCCAAAATCGCATTATTAGGCGAAAGTAAGTTACAATTCAGTACCCTATCCTAAAGCTTGCTGTTAGGAGGGAATCTGCAGCTTGCAGTGAAAGCGCTTCCAGAGGGGAGTCTAACGAGGGCAAACGTTTGATGGTAGCAGCTTCCCTGCGGGAGATAGTCTCCTTGCCAAAATAGAATTATTAGACGCAGTTAAGTTACAATTCAGTACCCTATCCTAAAGCTTGCTGTTAGGAGGGAATCTGCAGCTTGCAGTGAAAGCGCTTCCAGAGGGGAGTGTAATGAGGGCAAACATTTGATGGTAGCAGCTTCCCTGCGGGAGATACTCTCTTTGCCAAAATCGCATTATTAGGCAAAAGTAAGTTACAATTCAGTACCCTATCCTAAAGCTTGCTGTTAGGAGGGAATCTGCAGCTTGCAGTGAAAGCGCTTCCAGAGGAGAGTCTAATGAGGGCAAATATTTGATGGTAGCAGCTTCCCTGCGGGAGACACTCTCTTTGCCAAAATCGCATTATTAGCCGCAGTTAAGTTACAATTCAGTACCCTATCCTAAAGCTTGCTGTTAGGAGGGAATCTGCAGCTTGCAGTGAAAGCGCTTCCAGAGGGGAGTCTAATGAGGGCAAACATTTGATGGTAGCAGCTTCCCTGCGGGAGATACTCTCTTTGCCAAAATCGCATTATTAGGTGAAAGTAAGTTACAATTCAGTACCCTATCCTAAAGCTTGCTGTTAGGAGGGAATCTGCAGCTTGCAGTGAAAGCGCTTCCAGAGGGGAGTCTAATGAGGGCAAACATTTGATGGTAGCAGCTTCCCTGCGGGAGATAGTCTCTTTGCCAAAATCGCATTATTAGCTGCAGTTAAGATACAATTCAGTACCCTATCCTAAAGCTTGCTGTTAGGAGGGAATCTGCAGCTTGCAGAGAAAGCGCTTCCAGAGGGGAGTCTAACGAGGGCAAACATTTGATGGTAGCAGCTTCCCTGCGGGAAGCAAGCTGCAGATTCCCTCCTAACAGCAAGCTTTAGGATAGGGTACTGAATTGTAACTTACTTTCGCCTAATAATGCGATTTTGGCAAAGAGAGTATCTCCCGCAGGGAAGCTGCTATCATCAAATGTTTGCCCTTGTTAGACTCATCTCTGGAAGCGCTTTCACTGCAAGGTGCAGATTCCCTCCTAACAGCAAGCTGTAGAACAGTGTACTGAATTGTAACTTTAATGCGGCTAATAATGCGATTATGGAAAAGAGAGTATCTCCCGCAGGAAAGCTGCTAACATCAAATGTTTGCCCTCATTAGACTCCCCTCTGGAAGCGCTTTCACTGTAAGCTACAGATTCCCTCCTAACACCAAGCTTTAGGATATGGTACTGAATTGTATCTTACTTTCACCTAAAAATGTGATTTTGTAAAAGAGAGTATCTCCCGCAGGGAAGCTGCTACAATCAAGTGTTTGCCCTCATTAGACTCCCCTCTGGAAGCGCTTTCACTGCAAGCTGCAGATTCCATCCTAACAGCAAGCTTTAGGATAGGGTACTGAATTGTAACTTTACTGCGGCTTAGAATGCGATTTTGCAAAAGGGAGTATCTCCCGCAGGGAAGCTGCTACCATCAAATGTTTGCCCTCGTTAGACTCATCTCTGGAAGCGCTTTCACTGCAAGGTGCAGATTCCCTCCTAACAGCAAGCTTTAGGATAGGGTACTGAATTGTAACTTACTTTCGCCTAATAATGCGATTTTGGCAAAGAGACTATCTCCCGCAGGGAAGCTGCTACCATCAAATGTTTGCCCTCGTTAGACTCCCCTCTGGAATCGCTTTCACTGCAAGCCACATATTCGCTCTTAACAGCAAGCTTTAGGATAGTGTACTGAATTGTAACTTACTTTTGCCTAATAATGCGATTTTGGCAAAGAGAGTATCTCCCGCAGGGAAGCTGCTACCATCAAATGTTTGCCCTCGTTAGACTCCCCTCTGGAAGCGCTTTCACTGCAAGCTGCAGATTCCCTCCTAACAGCAAGCTTTAGGATAGGGTACTGAATTGTAACTTAAATGCGGCTAATAATGCGATTTTGGAAAATAGAATATCTCCCGCAGGGAAGGTGCTACCATCAAATGCTGGCTCTCGTTAAAGTCCTCTCTTGAAGCACTTTCACTGCAAGCTGCAGATTCCCTCCTAACAGCAAGCTTTAGGATAGGGTACTGAATTGTAACTTACTTTCGCCTAATAAAGTGATTTTGGAAAAGAGAGTATCTCCCGCAGGGAAGCTGCTACCATCAAGTGTTTGCCCTCATTAGACTTCCCTCTGGAAGCGCTTTCACTGCAAGCTGCAGATTCCCCTGGTGGAGCTTGAGGCCATTCCCTCTTGTCCTGTCCCCTGTCACTTGGGAGAAATGGCCATCATCCTCCTCTCTACAATCTCCTTTCAGGTAATTGTAGAGAGCAATGAAGTCTCCCCTCAGCCTCCTTTTCTCTAGACTAAACAACCCCAGTCCTCTCAGCTGTTTCTCATAAGGCCATGTGTGTACATAAAAAAGCGCTGACTTTTTTGAGAGGAACTAGGAGCACTACAGACAGACAGAGTATTATAAAAAGGGGAGGGACTAGCACAAAGATTCAGAAACAGCAAGAGGAGCAAAGGGGAGTATCAACAGAATGAGGAACGCAAATTGGTAGAAAGATGGAAAAGGAGAAAAAAAGTATGGACAGAGAACTGATACTGAAGACTGGGGGAAAAAAGAGAGAGAAAAGAGCACAGAAAAATTAAAGAGTAGGGGTATAGGGATACCTGGGAACAGTAATTGTAGCAGCACGAAAAATGAAAGGAACAAAAAAGTCCAGGTCTAAAATGTTCGTTACCTAGTTCCATCACTGTCACAACTAGCAATGTTGCAGTGACAGCACGCATACTGTTATTTCTTGTAAGGATGCTTTCAGACACATAGTAGTGTTGTTCTAGCTGAGAATGTAAGGCAGAGTTAATAAAACACAGCTGCTCCCCAGGCACTCTTTATACCTGTGAGGGCTTCACCACACCCCAGTCACAGGTGGTGGGTGGGAAGGGCCAGGGGGTATATAAGCTACAGGCCTTGCCTCTGGAGGTCATTTAGGTTGTGGTTTATCCTTGAGATTAGAGTTTTGCTGCTGTTTCAATTCATTATATATTTTAGGCTAGTTGGGTAAGTGGTGTTTTTTGGCTTTTTTTTTTGATTTTTTTTTTTTTCTGATCCTCTAAAGAAGCAGAGGCATCTGTTGGAGGAGGTATGAGCTTTGGAAGAGTCCAAGCAAAGCAGCACATACAGCTGTAACTATGGGGCTTTTTTGTCAGTAATTTTTGATTGGGTGTTGGAGGGGGCAAGATGTTTTAATGGTTTGTTTTCCTTCTTTGTTTTTTTTCTGGGTGCTTTGCCTCGAGTTTTTAGTTACGGGATGATTTGTTGTTGTTCCTCATTCTGTGTGGCATGATGTATTGGCCCTAGGGGCTCTGCAGTTTGTAATGGGCATCTTGTGGGTGATAATAACGTGGAATGAGCCTTGTTGGCCTGTGGTAGGAAGTTGAGTCTGTGGGTTGGTGGAAGATAGAAGGGGCCAGGGGAGCCTTGGGAAGGGCTCAGGAGCCCAGCTCCCAGGGAATAGCAACACAGAAGGGTCAGGGGGGTTAAAATATAGGACAGGTTCTGTTAAGAAGGAGCAGGGTTCCTTCTCTGATACTTCAGGGGTAGAAAAGGGCTTTAATGGTTTGGGGAAAGGGAGATGGGTTCATCAGTCTTTCTTGGGTCAGTTTGGTGGTCAGATGCAAGTGCCATTCAGGTGTCTGTTGTTCTAGTCTCTCTGTAGCCAACGAGGTAACGATGAGGTTGAGACACAAGTTGAAAAGCATTAGTTACCCTAAGAAATGTAATCTCTAGGGCTGTGAGATCTCTGCTCCCTTATACTTTCTACTTATTGTGTTCCTCAACCAACTTCTTTGCATCCATCCTGTCTCCATCCATCTGAATGTCCAGAGAAGAGTACTGTAGCTGGTGAGGGGGCTGGTGAATAAGCCTTATGAGGAGTGGCTGAGAGGGCTGGGGGTGTTTAGCCTGGAGAAGAGGAGGCTGAGGGGAGACCTCATTGCTGAAAGGAGGTTGTGGAGATAAAGGAGCTGGCCACCTCTCCAAAGTGACAGGGGACAGGACAAGAGGGAATAGCCTCAAGCTCTGCCAGGGAAGGTTCAGGCTGTACATCAGGAAAAAATATTTCACTGAAAGGGTTATTAGGGATGGGCAAAGGCTGCCCAAGGAGGTGGTAGAGTCACCTTCCCTGGAGGTGTTTAAAGGACGGGTGGCCGAAGTGCTGAGGGACGTGGTTTAGTGATTGATAGGAATGGTTGGACTCAATGATCCAATGGGTCTTTTCCAACCGGGTGATCCTATGAATATCAGACACCTTGCTACTTAAACATATGGACTCACTGCCTATCTACAGTGCAGGATTCTGCCGCTTGTTTCCCTTGCATTTCTCAGGGAAGAGATTGGATATTGTTTTGGCTCGTAACAGTTAGCAGCTGAGCAACTCTTTTTCATCTGGTCTGTGGGCACACAAGCCTCCCTTATTTAGTAGAGTTTTGGATTTTTCCTGAACTTACCAGTGAGGTTTGCTTTGTTATTGCTTACAGCGGTTGTTACCTTGTCCCTGTTATCCATTGTGTTTTTTCACGGTCATTGAGTTTCCAATTTAGGTCTTAGAGCAGTCAAATCCCACTGTTGCGAGTTTTTTATTGGCTGACTGCCTCTGTAATTCCAGTCTCCATTGCTGTGTGGTGAGTGTCCTGTGTTTTTATGTCTTCTGTGTTAATAATCTTTACTGGGTTTTGATAAGAATATTCTTTTTCAAGTTCTTCTTGTTTACTCCTGTGACTAAAGTCTGGTAACTTCCTAGAATTAGGATCTCCATGGCTCATCTTTCTTTTGTCCTGGGTATCACCACTACTGGTCCTACAACTTAAGTGGTGAGGAGGAGAGGAGAAGCAAGCAGACAGCAGAGAATTTTGGGGTGCCGGTGAGGTAGTCAGGCTTTTTCTCATCATTGTGGGGCTGATGGTGAGGAGGAAGTTGAGTATGTCTAGAAGAGCAAAGTGTTCTTTGGCAACATAGTATTTACTTTTGGTTTGGCAGGCACTGTGTGGGCCACCTTGGGAATGGGAAGAGCATTTGAGATGAGCTGGGTAGTAGGGAGAAGGAGCATGGGGCAGACTTCTCACAGGTGTGAGTAATTCTCTTAATTTAATTACCCTGGGTGATAACAGCTGCAGCATCTGACATAAGAACTGCTGTGGAGCAAGTGAGTGGAAGAACATGGCAGTTAGGCAGAGCAAGTTGTCATGTAAGGTGCTGACATTGATCAGTGCAATGCTGGCTGTTGGCACTATTTTAGTTTTCTCATTGGTTTTCTTACAGATGGCCAAGTGGAACCTGGCAACTGTAGGATCATCCCAGGGAGCTGATGCTCTTGGAGTTTTTTCTGCTGAGGAAGCCTCCTGGTGGTCTGAAAGCTAAGTTGAGGGACGGGGGCAGGGGTGGGGTGTGACAGAGGGGAGAAGGCTGGGGATGGCAGGGTGGAGTTTTAAAAGTAGCCTAGGGGAGAGGGCTGTGCAGGAAATGTCCCCTTTGGGCATGGAGAGCTGGAGGGTGTTACTTCTCAGCCCAAAGCTAGCATGTTCCAGGTAGGGCCGTTCCAGCTTGTCTGTGCTGTGTGCTTTATATTCTGCTTCTCTTTCATGTTTCTTAAGCCTTGATGTCCCCTTTGCTTTAAAGGAATGCAGCATATGACTTGAGCAGCATCTCGAGGGTCTTGAATGCCTGTACTCATGGGTACAATGCCAATTAGGCACTGTTCTTCTTGCATCATAACCTAAGTGTGGATTGGCTTCACATTTTCAAAGTTTCTAGTCAGCCATCTTTTCCTGTGACCTTGCAGACTGTGTTGGTGGCCACAATCGCTAGTCTTATATTTTCAAGGATCCCTGTAGGCCTAAGACTTCTTCCATGCATCTTGTGTCTTTAGACATTTAAAAGGTGATCCTCTCACGTACATCATCCCAGTCTTGGCCACATACCATTGTAATGAGGGATCCTTTACAGCATGCCGGACATGCCTCGAGCACCATATCTAGGGTCCTGAATGCTTGTACCCATCAATGCACTGTCGATTGGGCACTGCTTTTCTTGCATCGTGCTCCTAAAGCCGGGATCGTTCTCGTGTTTTGGCACTGTGTTTTTCTCCTTGTTTTCCTTGCAGATGCTGAAGAGGAACCCAGTGACTGCAGGATTATTTCTGTTAGCTGATGTGATTTGAGCTGCTTTGGCCAAGGACAGCTTCATTCGTGGCCCTCTGAAAGCTAAGTTGAGGGACCAGATTTGGGAAGTGGGAGGCGGGTTGGGGATAGCAGGGAGGGGTTTTGAAGGTAGCCTAGGCTGTGCAGGGAGAGTTGTCTTTGGGCAGGTGAAGGCAGAGGGGCGTACTTCTCAGCCCAAACCCTGCATGGGCAGGGCAGTTCCAGCCTGTATCTGTTGTTATCTAGTTTGTGTAGTCACTGTGCTGTGTCTGAAATTTTCTGCAGGTCTTGATGTCCTCTTTTGTACTCGAGGCATGCCGGATGTGCCTTGGGCACCATGTCTAGGGTCCCAAATGCTCGTACTGATCAAAGCAGTGTCGATGGGGCACTGCTTTTCTTTCTTCACATTTTTAAAGCGTGGATCGCTCTTGTGTTTTGGAAGCATCCGGTCAGTTGTCTTCTGCTGCAGCCTTGCAGCCGGCCTTATTATCCAGGATAGTTAGTCTTCTGTTTTGTTGGATCCCTGTTCTGGGACTTGTTCCATCCATCCTCTGCATCTTTAGGACTTTAAAAGGGTTTCTTGCCCGTTCATCTTGCCAGTTGCAGCCACATCTCTTTGGAACCATCTTTGCTTTTCCAGGGCTACCGTAGGTTCTTCCTCAGAGCCCTGTCCATTGCCTTGCCCATTGGCAAGCGTGGTCCAAGAGTCCTCCATGTTGCTGCAAATCTTCTTTTGTCCTCGGTTCACGACATCGGTCTTGTGTGTTAGTGTTCCGTGTGTATTTGTGTCCAGTTCAAGCTGCTCTGCCTGGTGCATGGAGGAGGTGATAAGAGTCAGCCAAGGTATAGCGGCCCGGTTCTTATCTTAATGTTTTAATGTGACTAGACCATGCAGTCTAGGGGCATCCATTACTTTGGAGACCTAGCAGCCCTAAGTGTGGTAGTTTCTGCTAGTCTCTGAAACCATGGAGGGGATGCAGAGAAGTACTGTAGGGAAGCTGCTATGATCAAATTCTGGCTTTTGTTAGAGTCTTCTCTGGAAGCGCCTTCACTGCAAGCTGCAGAAGAATGTCTAACAGAACGGTTTAGTATAGGGTACTGAATTGTGACTTACTTTCGCCTAATAAGGCGATTTGGGAAAAGAGAGTGTCTCCCGCAGGGAAGATGCTAGCATGGAATGCTGCTGTTTCTGAATGTCTTCTCTTAGAGTGCTTTCAGTGCAAAGCAAGGCTTGTAGAATGTTCAGTCTCGGCTTGTGTACAGTAACATCAGAATGGCGGTTAAAGTGTCACTTTGAAATTTCATACCGTTCAGCACAAGGACTGCGGGGAATCTGCTACAATCAAATGCTGGCTCTCAGTAGAGTCTTCTCCGGAAGTGCTTTCACTTCAAGCTGGTTAAGCTCGACTAACAGAACGTTTAATATAAGGTACTGAGTTGAGACTGAACTGCACCTCCACCCCCTGCGGCCCTGCTCTTACCCCCTGCGGCCCTGCTCTTACCCCCTGCGGCCCTGCTCTTACCCCCTGCGGCCCTGCTCTTACCCCCTGCGGCCCTGCTCTTACCCCCTGCGGCCCTGCTCTTACCCCCTGCGGCCCTGCTCTTACCCCCTGCGGCCCTGCTCTTACCCCCTGCGGCCCTGCTCTTACCCCCTGCGGCCCTGCTCTTACCCCCTGCGGCCCTGCTCTTACCCCCTGCGGCCCTGCTCTTACCCCCTGCGGCCCTGCTCTTACCCCCTGCGGCCCTGCTCTTACCCCCTGCGGCCCTGCTCTTACCCCCTGCGGCCCTGCTCTTACCCCCTGCGGCCCTGCTCTTACCCCCTGCGGCCCTGCTCTTACCCCCTGCGGCCCTGCTCTTACCCCCTGCGGCCCTGCTCTTACCCCCTGCGGCCCTGCTCTTACCCCCTGCGGCCCTGCTCTTACCCCCTGCGGCCCTGCTCTTACCCCCTGCGGCCCTGCTCTTACCCCCTGCGGCCCTGCTCTTACCCCCTGCGGCCCTGCTCTTACCCCCTGCGGCCCTGCTCTTACCCCCTGCGGCCCTGCTCTTACCCCCTGCGGCCCTGCTCTTACCCCCTGCGGCCCTGCTCTTACCCTTGTCCGGTATTTTCCGCACTTGCCTGGCCCGACTTGGGCCCCTCCCGGCCCGACTTGGGCCCTTGTCCCGTGTTCTCCGCCCTTGTCCGCCCCTCTGTGGCCTTGTCCCGTGTTCTCCGCCCTTGTCCGCCCCTCTGTGGCCTTGTCCCGTGTTCTCCGCCCTTGTCCGCCCCTCTGTGGCCTTGTCCCGTGTTCTCCGCCCTTGTCCGCCCCTCTGTGGCCTTGTCCCGTGTTCTCCGCCCTTGTCCGCCCCTCTGTGGCCTTGTCCCGTGTTCTCCGCCCTTGTCCGCCCCTCTGTGGCCTTGTCCCGTGTTCTCCGCCCTTGTCCGCCCCTCTGTGCCCTTGTCCCGTGTTCTCTGCCATTGTCCGCCACTCTGTGGCCTTGTACTGTGTTCTCCACACTTATCCGACCCTCTTTCCCTTTGTCCCGTGTTCTCCGCCCTTGTCAGCCCCTCTGTGGCCTTGTCCCGTATTGTCCGCACCTCTGGGCCCGTGTCCGCAACTCTGTGGCCTTGTCCCGTATTATCCGCACTTGTCCGCCCCTCTGGGCCCGTGTCTGACCCTCTGGGCCCTTGTCCCGTATTCTCCGAACTTGTCCGCCCCTGGGGGCCCGTGTCCGCCCCTCTGGGCCCTTGTCCCGTATTCTCCAAACTTGTCTGCCCCTCTGGGCCCGTGTCCCGTATTCTCTGGGCCCGTGTCCCGTATTCTCTGGGCCCGTGTCCCGTATTCTCTGGGCCCGTGTCCCGTATTCTCTGGGCCCGTGTCCCGTATTCTCTGGGCCCGTGTCCCGTATTCTCTGGGCCCGTGTCCCGTATTCTCTGGGCCCGTGTCCCGTATTCTCTGGGCCCGTGTCCCGTATTCTCTGGGCCCGTGTCCCGTATTCTCTGGGCCCGTGTCCCGTATTCTCTGGGCCCGTGTCCCGTATTCTCTGGGCCCGTGTCCCGTATTCTCTGGGCCCGTGTCCCGTATTCTCTGGGCCCGTGTCCCGTATTCTCTGGGCCCGTGTCCCGTATTCTCTGGGCCCGTGTCCCGTATTCTCTGGGCCCGTGTCCCGTATTCTCTGGGCCCGTGTCCCGTATTCTCTGGGCCCGTGTCCCGTATTCTCTGGGCCCGTGTCCCGTATTCTCTGGGCCCGTGTCCCGTATTCTCTGGGCCCGTGTCCCGTATTCTCTGGGCCCGTGTCCCGTATTCTCTGGGCCCGTGTCCCGTATTCTCTGGGCCCGTGTCCCGTATTCTCTGGGCCCGTGTCCCGTATTCTCTGGGCCCGTGTCCCGTATTCTCTGGGCCCGTGTCCCGTATTCTCTGGGCCCGTGTCCCGTATTCTCTGGGCCCGTGTCCCGTATTCTCTGGGCCCGTGTCCCGTATTCTCTGGGCCCGTGTCCCGTATTCTCTTTGCCCGTGTCCGCCCCTCTTTGCCCGTGTCCGCCCCTCTTTGCCCGTGTCCGCCCCTCTTTGCCCGTGTCCGCCCCTCTTTGCCCGTGTCCGCCCCTCTTTGCCCGTGTCCGCCCCTCTTTGCCCGTGTCCGCCCCTCTTTGCCCGTGTCCCGTATTCTCCGATCTTGTCCGCCCCTCTTTGCCCGTGTCCGCCCCTCTTTGCCCTTGTCCCGTATTCTCCGATCTTGTCCGCCCCTCTTTGCCCTTGTCCCGTATTCTCCGATCTTGTCCGCCCCTCTTTGCCCGTGTCCGCCCCTCTTTGCCCGTGTCCGCCCCTCTTTGCCCGTGTCCGCCCCTCTTTGCCCGTGTCCGCCCCTCTTTGCCCGTGTCCGCCCCTCTTTGCCCGTGTCCGCCCCTCTTTGCCCGTGTCCGCCCCTCTTTGCCCGTGTCCGCCCCTCTTTGCCCGTGTCCGCCCCTCTTTGCCCGTGTCCGCCCCTCTTTGCCCGTGTCCGCCCCTCTTTGCCCGTGTCCGCCCCTCTTTGCCCGTGTCCGCCCCTCTTTGCCCGTGTCCGCCCCTCTTTGCCCGTGTCCGCCCCTCTTTGCCCGTGTCCGCCCCTCTTTGCCCGTGTCCGCCCCTCTTTGCCCGTGTCCCGTATTCTCCGATCTTGTCCACCCCTCTTTGCCCGTGTCCCGTATTCTCCGATCTTGTCCGCCCCTCTTTGCCCTTGTCCGCCCCTCTTTGCCCGTGTCCGCCCCTCTTTGCCCTTGTCCCGTATTCTCCGATCTTGTCCGCCCCTCTTTGCCCTTGTCCCGTATTCTCCGATCTTGTCCGCCCCTCTTTGCCCTTGTCCCGTATTCTCCGATCTTGTCCGCCCCTCTTTGCCCGTGTCCGCCCCTCTTTGCCCGTGTCCGCCCCTCTTTGCCCGTGTCCGCCCCTCTTTGCCCGTGTCCGCCCCTCTTTGCCCGTGTCCGCCCCTCTTTGCCCGTGTCCGCCCCTCTTTGCCCGTGTCCGCCCCTCTTTGCCCGTGTCCGCCCCTCTTTGCCCGTGTCCGCCCCTCTTTGCCCGTGTCCGCCCCTCTTTGCCCGTGTCCGCCCCTCTTTGCCCGTGTCCGCCCCTCTTTGCCCGTGTCCGCCCCTCTTTGCCCGTGTCCGCCCCTCTTTGCCCGTGTCCGCCCCTCTTTGCCCGTGTCCGCCCCTCTTTGCCCGTGTCCGCCCCTCTTTGCCCGTGTCCGCCCCTCTTTGCCCGTGTCCGCCCCTCTTTGCCCGTGTCCGCCCCTCTTTGCCCGTGTCCGCCCCTCTTTGCCCGTGTCCGCCCCTCTTTGCCCGTGTCCGCCCCTCTTTGCCCGTGTCCGCCCCTCTTTGCCCGTGTCCGCCCCTCTTTGCCCGTGTCCGCCCCTCTTTGCCCGTGTCCGCCCCTCTTTGCCCGTGTCCGCCCCTCTTTGCCCGTGTCCGCCCCTCTTTGCCCGTGTCCGCCCCTCTTTGCCCGTGTCCCGTATTCTCCGATCTTGTCCGCCCCTCTTTGCCCGTGTCCCGTATTCTCCGATCTTGTCCGCCCCTCTTTGCCCTTGTCCGCCCCTCTTTGCCCTTGTCCGCCCCTCTTTGCCCTTGTCCGCCCCTCTTTGCCCTTGTCCGCCCCTCTTTGCCCTTGTCCGCCCCTCTTTGCCCTTGTCCGCCCCTCTTTGCCCTTGTCCGCCCCTCTTTGCCCTTGTCCGCCCCTCTTTGCCCTTGTCCGCCCCTCTTTGCCCTTGTCCGCCCCTCTTTGCCCTTGTCCGCCCCTCTTTGCCCTTGTCCGCCCCTCTTTGCCCTTGTCCGCCCCTCTTTGCCCTTGTCCGCCCCTCTTTGCCCTTGTCCGCCCCTCTTTGCCCTTGTCCGCCCCTCTTTGCCCTTGTCCCGTATTCTCCGATCTTGTCCGCCCCTCTTTGCCCTTGTCCCGTATTCTCCGATCTTGTCCGCCCCTCTTTGCCCTTGTCCGCCCCTCTTTGCCCTTGTCCGCCCCTCTTTGCCCTTGTCCGCCCCTCTTTGCCCTTGTCCGCCCCTCTTTGCCCTTGTCCGCCCCTCTTTGCCCTTGTCCGCCCCTCTTTGCCCTTGTCCGCCCCTCTTTGCCCTTGTCCGCCCCTCTTTGCCCTTGTCCGCCCCTCTTTGCCCTTGTCCGCCCCTCTTTGCCCTTGTCCGCCCCTCTTTGCCCTTGTCCGCCCCTCTTTGCCCTTGTCCGCCCCTCTTTGCCCTTGTCCGCCCCTCTTTGCCCTTGTCCGCCCCTCTTTGCCCTTGTCCGCCCCTCTTTGCCCTTGTCCGCCCCTCTTTGCCCTTGTCCGCCCCTCTTTGCCCTTGTCCGCCCCTCTTTGCCCTTGTCCGCCCCTCTTTGCCCTTGTCCGCCCCTCTTTGCCCTTGTCCGCCCCTCTTTGCCCTTGTCCGCCCCTCTTTGCCCTTGTCCGCCCCTCTTTGCCCTTGTCCGCCCCTCTTTGCCCTTGTCCGCCCCTCTTTGCCCTTGTCCGCCCCTCTTTGCCCTTGTCCGCCCCTCTTTGCCCTTGTCCGCCCCTCTTTGCCCTTGTCCGCCCCTCTTTGCCCTTGTCCGCCCCTCTTTGCCCTTGTCCGCCCCTCTTTGCCCTTGTCCGCCCCTCTTTGCCCTTGTCCGCCCCTCTTTGCCCTTGTCCGCCCCTCTTTGCCCTTGTCCGCCCCTCTTTGCCCTTGTCCGCCCCTCTTTGCCCTTGTCCGCCCCTCTTTGCCCTTGTCCGCCCCTCTTTGCCCTTGTCCGCCCCTCTTTGCCCTTGTCCGCCCCTCTTTGCCCTTGTCCGCCCCTCTTTGCCCTTGTCCGCCCCTCTTTGCCCTTGTCCGCCCCTCTTTGCCCTTGTCCGCCCCTCTTTGCCCTTGTCCGCCCCTCTTTGCCCTTGTCCGCCCCTCTTTGCCCTTGTCCGCCCCTCTTTGCCCTTGTCCGCCCCTCTTTGCCCTTGTCCGCCCCTCTTTGCCCTTGTCCGCCCCTCTTTGCCCTTGTCCGCCCCTCTTTGCCCTTGTCCGCCCCTCTTTGCCCTTGTCCGCCCCTCTTTGCCCTTGTCCGCCCCTCTTTGCCCTTGTCCGCCCCTCTTTGCCCTTGTCCGCCCCTCTTTGCCCTTGTCCGCCCCTCTTTGCCCTTGTCCGCCCCTCTTTGCCCTTGTCCGCCCCTCTTTGCCCTTGTCCGCCCCTCTTTGCCCTTGTCCGCCCCTCTTTGCCCTTGTCCGCCCCTCTTTGCCCTTGTCCGCCCCTCTTTGCCCTTGTCCGCCCCTCTTTGCCCTTGTCCGCCCCTCTTTGCCCTTGTCCGCCCCTCTTTGCCCTTGTCCGCCCCTCTTTGCCCTTGTCCGCCCCTCTTTGCCCTTGTCCGCCCCTCTTTGCCCTTGTCCGCCCCTCTTTGCCCTTGTCCGCCCCTCTTTGCCCTTGTCCGCCCCTCTTTGCCCTTGTCCGCCCCTCTTTGCCCTTGTCCGCCCCTCTTTGCCCTTGTCCGCCCCTCTTTGCCCTTGTCCGCCCCTCTTTGCCCTTGTCCGCCCCTCTTTGCCCTTGTCCGCCCCTCTTTGCCCTTGTCCGCCCCTCTTTGCCCTTGTCCGCCCCTCTTTGCCCTTGTCCGCCCCTCTTTGCCCTTGTCCGCCCCTCTTTGCCCTTGTCCGCCCCTCTTTGCCCTTGTCCGCCCCTCTTTGCCCTTGTCCGCCCCTCTTTGCCCTTGTCCGCCCCTCTTTGCCCTTGTCCGCCCCTCTTTGCCCTTGTCCCGTATTCTCCGATCTTGTCCGCCCCTCTTTGCCCTTGTCCCGTATTCTCCGATCTTGTCCGCCCCTCTTTGCCCTTGTCCCGTATTCTCCGATCTTGTCCGCCCCTCTTTGCCCTTGTCCCGTATTCTCCGATCTTGTCCGCCCCTCTTTGCCCTTGTCCGCCCCTCTTTGCCCTTGTCCGCCCCTCTTTGCCCTTGTCCGCCCCTCTTTGCCCTTGTCCGCCCCTCTTTGCCCTTGTCCGCCCCTCTTTGCCCTTGTCCGCCCCTCTTTGCCCTTGTCCGCCCCTCTTTGCCCTTGTCCGCCCCTCTTTGCCCTTGTCCGCCCCTCTTTGCCCTTGTCCGCCCCTCTTTGCCCTTGTCCGCCCCTCTTTGCCCTTGTCCGCCCCTCTTTGCCCTTGTCCGCCCCTCTTTGCCCTTGTCCGCCCCTCTTTGCCCTTGTCCGCCCCTCTTTGCCCTTGTCCGCCCCTCTTTGCCCTTGTCCGCCCCTCTTTGCCCTTGTCCGCCCCTCTTTGCCCTTGTCCGCCCCTCTTTGCCCTTGTCCGCCCCTCTTTGCCCTTGTCCGCCCCTCTTTGCCCTTGTCCGCCCCTCTTTGCCCTTGTCCGCCCCTCTTTGCCCTTGTCCGCCCCTCTTTGCCCTTGTCCGCCCCTCTTTGCCCTTGTCCGCCCCTCTTTGCCCTTGTCCGCCCCTCTTTGCCCTTGTCCGCCCCTCTTTGCCCTTGTCCGCCCCTCTTTGCCCTTGTCCGCCCCTCTTTGCCCTTGTCCGCCCCTCTTTGCCCTTGTCCGCCCCTCTTTGCCCTTGTCCCGTATTCTCCGATCTTGTCCGCCCCTCTTTGCCCTTGTCCGCCCCTCTTTGCCCTTGTCCGCCCCTCTTTGCCCTTGTCCGCCCCTCTTTGCCCTTGTCCGCCCCTCTTTGCCCTTGTCCGCCCCTCTTTGCCCTTGTCCGCCCCTCTTTGCCCTTGTCCGCCCCTCTTTGCCCTTGTCCGCCCCTCTTTGCCCTTGTCCGCCCCTCTTTGCCCTTGTCCGCCCCTCTTTGCCCTTGTCCGCCCCTCTTTGCCCTTGTCCGCCCCTCTTTGCCCTTGTCCGCCCCTCTTTGCCCTTGTCCGCCCCTCTTTGCCCTTGTCCGCCCCTCTTTGCCCTTGTCCGCCCCTCTTTGCCCTTGTCCGCCCCTCTTTGCCCTTGTCCGCCCCTCTTTGCCCTTGTCCGCCCCTCTTTGCCCTTGTCCGCCCCTCTTTGCCCTTGTCCGCCCCTCTTTGCCCTTGTCCGCCCCTCTTTGCCCTTGTCCGCCCCTCTTTGCCCTTGTCCCGTATTCTCCGATCTTGTCCGCCCCTCTTTGCCCTTGTCCGCCCCTCTTTGCCCTTGTCCGCCCCTCTTTGCCCTTGTCCGCCCCTCTTTGCCCTTGTCCGCCCCTCTTTGCCCTTGTCCGCCCCTCTTTGCCCTTGTCCGCCCCTCTTTGCCCTTGTCCGCCCCTCTTTGCCCTTGTCCGCCCCTCTTTGCCCTTGTCCGCCCCTCTTTGCCCTTGTCCGCCCCTCTTTGCCCTTGTCCGCCCCTCTTTGCCCTTGTCCCGTATTCTCCGATCTTGTCCGCCCCTCTTTGCCCTTGTCCGCCCCTCTTTGCCCTTGTCCGCCCCTCTTTGCCCTTGTCCGCCCCTCTTTGCCCTTGTCCGCCCCTCTTTGCCCTTGTCCGCCCCTCTTTGCCCTTGTCCGCCCCTCTTTGCCCTTGTCCGCCCCTCTTTGCCCTTGTCCGCCCCTCTTTGCCCTTGTCCGCCCCTCTTTGCCCTTGTCCGCCCCTCTTTGCCCTTGTCCGCCCCTCTTTGCCCTTGTCCGCCCCTCTTTGCCCTTGTCCGCCCCTCTTTGCCCTTGTCCGCCCCTCTTTGCCCTTGTCCGCCCCTCTTTGCCCTTGTCCGCCCCTCTTTGCCCTTGTCCGCCCCTCTTTGCCCTTGTCCGCCCCTCTTTGCCCTTGTCCGCCCCTCTTTGCCCTTGTCCGCCCCTCTTTGCCCTTGTCCGCCCCTCTTTGCCCTTGTCCGCCCCTCTTTGCCCTTGTCCCGTATTCTCCGATCTTGTCCGCCCCTCTTTGCCCTTGTCCGCCCCTCTTTGCCCTTGTCCGCCCCTCTTTGCCCTTGTCCGCCCCTCTTTGCCCGTGTCCGCCCCTCTTTGCCCGTGTCCGCCCCTCTTTGCCCGTGTCCGCCCCTCTTTGCCCGTGTCCGCCCCTCTTTGCCCGTGTCCGCCCCTCTTTGCCCGTGTCCGCCCCTCTTTGCCCGTGTCCGCCCCTCTTTGCCCGTGTCCGCCCCTCTTTGCCCGTGTCCGCCCCTCTTTGCCCGTGTCCGCCCCTCTTTGCCCGTGTCCGCCCCTCTTTGCCCGTGTCCCGTATTCTCCGATCTTGTCCGCCCCTCTTTGCCCGTGTCCCGTATTCTCCGATCTTGTCCGCCCCTCTTTGCCCTTGTCCGCCCCTCTTTGCCCTTGTCCGCCCCTCTTTGCCCTTGTCCGCCCCTCTTTGCCCTTGTCCGCCCCTCTTTGCCCTTGTCCGCCCCTCTTTGCCCTTGTCCGCCCCTCTTTGCCCTTGTCCGCCCCTCTTTGCCCTTGTCCGCCCCTCTTTGCCCTTGTCCCGTATTCTCCGATCTTGTCCGCCCCTCTTTGCCCTTGTCCCGTATTCTCCGATCTTGTCCGCCCCTCTTTGCCCTTGTCCGCCCCTCTTTGCCCTTGTCCGCCCCTCTTTGCCCTTGTCCGCCCCTCTTTGCCCTTGTCCGCCCCTCTTTGCCCTTGTCCGCCCCTCTTTGCCCTTGTCCGCCCCTCTTTGCCCTTGTCCGCCCCTCTTTGCCCTTGTCCGCCCCTCTTTGCCCTTGTCCGCCCCTCTTTGCCCTTGTCCGCCCCTCTTTGCCCTTGTCCGCCCCTCTTTGCCCTTGTCCGCCCCTCTTTGCCCTTGTCCGCCCCTCTTTGCCCTTGTCCGCCCCTCTTTGCCCTTGTCCGCCCCTCTTTGCCCTTGTCCGCCCCTCTTTGCCCTTGTCCGCCCCTCTTTGCCCTTGTCCGCCCCTCTTTGCCCTTGTCCGCCCCTCTTTGCCCTTGTCCGCCCCTCTTTGCCCTTGTCCGCCCCTCTTTGCCCTTGTCCGCCCCTCTTTGCCCTTGTCCGCCCCTCTTTGCCCTTGTCCGCCCCTCTTTGCCCTTGTCCGCCCCTCTTTGCCCTTGTCCGCCCCTCTTTGCCCTTGTCCGCCCCTCTTTGCCCTTGTCCGCCCCTCTTTGCCCTTGTCCGCCCCTCTTTGCCCTTGTCCGCCCCTCTTTGCCCTTGTCCGCCCCTCTTTGCCCTTGTCCGCCCCTCTTTGCCCTTGTCCGCCCCTCTTTGCCCTTGTCCGCCCCTCTTTGCCCTTGTCCGCCCCTCTTTGCCCTTGTCCGCCCCTCTTTGCCCTTGTCCGCCCCTCTTTGCCCTTGTCCGCCCCTCTTTGCCCTTGTCCGCCCCTCTTTGCCCTTGTCCGCCCCTCTTTGCCCTTGTCCGCCCCTCTTTGCCCTTGTCCGCCCCTCTTTGCCCTTGTCCGCCCCTCTTTGCCCTTGTCCGCCCCTCTTTGCCCTTGTCCGCCCCTCTTTGCCCTTGTCCCGTATTCTCCGATCTTGTCCGCCCCTCTTTGCCCTTGTCCCGTATTCTCCGATCTTGTCCGCCCCTCTTTGCCCTTGTCCGCCCCTCTTTGCCCTTGTCCGCCCCTCTTTGCCCTTGTCCGCCCCTCTTTGCCCTTGTCCGCCCCTCTTTGCCCTTGTCCGCCCCTCTTTGCCCTTGTCCGCCCCTCTTTGCCCTTGTCCGCCCCTCTTTGCCCTTGTCCGCCCCTCTTTGCCCTTGTCCGCCCCTCTTTGCCCTTGTCCGCCCCTCTTTGCCCTTGTCCGCCCCTCTTTGCCCTTGTCCGCCCCTCTTTGCCCTTGTCCGCCCCTCTTTGCCCTTGTCCGCCCCTCTTTGCCCTTGTCCGCCCCTCTTTGCCCTTGTCCGCCCCTCTTTGCCCTTGTCCGCCCCTCTTTGCCCTTGTCCGCCCCTCTTTGCCCTTGTCCGCCCCTCTTTGCCCTTGTCCGCCCCTCTTTGCCCTTGTCCGCCCCTCTTTGCCCTTGTCCGCCCCTCTTTGCCCTTGTCCGCCCCTCTTTGCCCTTGTCCGCCCCTCTTTGCCCTTGTCCGCCCCTCTTTGCCCTTGTCCGCCCCTCTTTGCCCTTGTCCGCCCCTCTTTGCCCTTGTCCCGTATTCTCCGATCTTGTCCGCCCCTCTTTGCCCTTGTCCGCCCCTCTTTGCCCTTGTCCGCCCCTCTTTGCCCTTGTCCGCCCCTCTTTGCCCGTGTCCGCCCCTCTTTGCCCGTGTCCGCCCCTCTTTGCCCGTGTCCGCCCCTCTTTGCCCGTGTCCGCCCCTCTTTGCCCGTGTCCGCCCCTCTTTGCCCGTGTCCGCCCCTCTTTGCCCGTGTCCGCCCCTCTTTGCCCGTGTCCGCCCCTCTTTGCCCGTGTCCGCCCCTCTTTGCCCGTGTCCGCCCCTCTTTGCCCGTGTCCGCCCCTCTTTGCCCGTGTCCGCCCCTCTTTGCCCGTGTCCGCCCCTCTTTGCCCGTGTCCGCCCCTCTTTGCCCGTGTCCGCCCCTCTTTGCCCGTGTCCGCCCCTCTTTGCCCGTGTCCGCCCCTCTTTGCCCTTGTCCGCCCCTCTTTGCCCTTGTCCGCCCCTCTTTGCCCTTGTCCGCCCGTCTTTGCCCCTGTCCGCCCGTCTTTGCCCCTGTCCGCCCGTCTTTGCCCCTGTGCGCCCGTCTTTGCCCCTGTGCGCCCAACTTTGCACTTGTGCGCCCCTCTTTGCCCTTGTCCGCCCGTCTTTGCCCCTGTGCGCCCAACTTTGCACTTGTGCGCCCCTCTTTGCCCTTTTCCCGCATTCTCCTCACTTGTCCGACTGTCTTTTCCCTTTTGAGACCCTCTTTGCCCTTGTCCCTTATTCTCCGCAATTGTTTGCCCCTCTTTGCACTTCTCTGCCCATCTTTGCATTTGTCCGCCCTTCTTTGATCTTGTCCGCCCCTCTTTGGCCTTGTCCTGTATTCTCCGCATTTCTCCTCCCCCTCTTTGCCCGTGTCCGCCCCTCTTTGCCCGTGTCCGCCCCTCTTTGCCCGTGTCCGCCCCTCTTTGCCCGTGTCCGCCCCTCTTTGCCCGTGTCCGCCCCTCTTTGCCCGTGTCCGCCCCTCTTTGCCCGTGTCCGCCCCTCTTTGCCCGTGTCCGCCCCTCTTTGCCCTTGTCCTGTATTCTCTGCACTTGTCCGCCCCTCTTTGCCCTTGTCCCGTATTCTCTGCACTTGTCCGCCCCTCTTTGCCCTTGTCCCGTATTCTCTGCACTTGTCCGCCCCTCTTTGCCCTTGTCCCGTATTCTCCGCACTTGTCCGCCCCTCTTTGCCATTGTCCCGTATTCTCCGCCCTTGTCCGCCCCTCTTTGCCCTTGTCCCGTATTCTCCGCCCTTGTCAGCCCCTCTTTGCCCTTGTCCCGTATTCTCCGCCCTTGTCAGCCCCTCTTTGCCCTTGTCCCGTATTCTCCGCACTTGTCCTCCCGTCTTTGCCCTTGTCCCGTTTTCTCCGCCCTTCTTCGCCCCTCTTTGCTCTTGTCCCGTATTCTCCGCCCTTTTCCGCCCCTCTTTGCCCTTGACCCGTATTCTCCGCCCTTTTCCGCCCCTCTTTGCCCTTGTCCCGTATTCTCCGCCCTTGTCCGCCCCTCTTTGCCCTTGTCCCGTATTCTCCGCCCTTGTCCGCCCCTCTTTGTCCTTCTCCCGTATTCTCCACATTTGTCCGACCCTCTTTGCAGTTGTCCCGTATACTCCGCCCTTGTGCGCCCCTCTTTCCCCTTGTGTGCCCCTCTTTGCCCTTGTGCGCACATCTTTGCCCTTCTCCGCCCCCCTTTACCCTTGTCCGACCCTCTTTGCACTTACCGCCTATTCTCCGCAATTGTCAACCCCTCTTTGCCCTTGTCCGCCCATCTTTGTCCTTGTCCGCTCCTCTTTGCCCTTGTCCTCCCCCCTTGCCCTTGTCCTCCCCCCTTGCCCTTGTCCGCCCCTCTTTGCCCTTGTCTGCCCATCTTTGTCCTTGTCCGCCCCTCTTTGCCCTTGTCTGCCCATCTTTGTCCTTGTCCGCCCCTCTTGCCCTTGTCCACCCCACTTTACCCTTGTCCCTTATTCTCCGTACTTGTCCGCTTCTCTTGGCCTTTGTCCCGTATTCTCCGCACTTCTCCGCCCGTCTTGGCCATTGTCCGCCTCTCTTTGTCCTTTTGCGCCCCTCTTTGCCTTTGTCCGCTCTTCTTTGCTCTTGTCCGCCCCTCTTTGTCCTTTTCCGGTGTTCTCCGCCCTTGTCCGCCCCTCTTTGCACTTGTCCCGTATTCTGCGCACTTGTACGCCCCTCTTTACACTTGTCCGCCCCTCTTTGCCCTTGTCCACCCCTCTTTGCACTTGTCCTGTCTTCTCCGTACTTCTCCGCCCCACATTGCCCTTCTCCGCCTCTCTTTGCCGTGGTCCGCCCCTCTTTGCCCTTGTCCCGTATTTTCCACACTTGTACGCTCTTCTTTGCCCTTGTCCAACACTCTTTGAACTTGTCCACCCCTCATTGCCCTTGCCGCGTATTCTCCGCCCTTGTCCAACCATCTTTCCACTTGCCCCGTATTCTCCGCACTTGTCTTCTTCTCTTTGCGCTTGTCCGCCCCTCTTTGCCCTTGTCCGCCCCTCTTTGCCAATGTCTGCCCCTCTTTGCCCTTGTTCCGTATTCTCCACAATTGTCCGCCCCTCTTTGCCTTTGTCCGCCCCTCTTTGCCTTTGTCCGACCCTCTTTGCCCTTGTCCGCCCCTCTTTGCCATTGTCCCATATTCTCCCATACTCTCTTTGCCAAAATCGCAGTATTAGGCGTAAGTAAGATACAATTCAGTACCCTATCCTAAAGCTTGCTGTTAGGTGGGAATCTGCAGCTTGCAGTGAAAGCGCTTGCAGAGGGGAGTCTAATGAGGGCAAACATTTGATGGTAGCAGCTTCCCTGCGGGAGATACTCTCTTTGCCAAAATCGCATTATTAGCCGCATTTAAGTTACAATTAAGTACCCTATCCTAAAGCTTGCTGTTAGGAGGGAATCTGCAGCTTGCAGTGAAAGCGCTTCCAGAGGGGAGTCTAACGAGGGCAAACATTTGATGGTAGCAGCTTCCCTGCAGGATATACTCTCTTTTCCGAAATCGCCTTATTAGCCGCAGTTAAGTTACAATTCAGTATCCTATCCTAAATCTTGCTGTTAGGAGGGAATCTGCAGCTTGCAGTGAAAGCGCTTCCAGAGGGGAGTCTAATGAGGGCAAACATTTGATGGTAGCAGTTTCCCTGCGGGAGATACTCTCTTTGCCAAAATCGCATTATTAGGCGAAAGTAAGTTACAATTCAGTACCCTATCCTAAAGCTTGCTGTTAGGAGGGAATCTGCAGCTTGAAGTGAATGCGCTTCCAGAGGGGAGTCTAATGAGGGCAAACATTTGATGGTAGCAGCTTCCCTGCGGGAGATAGTCTCTTTGCCAAAATCGCATTATTAGGCGAAAGTAAGTTACAATTCAGTACCCTATCCTAAAGCTTGCTGTTAGGAGGGAATCTGCAGCTTGAAGTGAATGCGCATCCAGAGGGGAGTCTAACGAGGGCAAACATTTGATGGTAGCAGCTTCCCTGCGGGAGATACTCTCTTTGCCAAAATCGCCTTATTAGCCGCAGTTAAGTTACAATTCAGTACCCTATCCTAAAGCTTGCTGTTAGGAGGGAATCTGCAGCTTGCAGTGAAAGCGCTTCCAGAGGGGAGTCTAACGAGGGCAAACATTTGATGGTAGCAGCTTCCCTGCGGGAGATACTCTCTTTGCCAAAATCGCCTTATTAGCCGCATTTAAGATACAATTCAGTACCCTATCCTAAAGCTTGCTGTTAGGAGGGAATCTGCAGCTTGCAGTGAAAGCGCTTCCAGAGGGGAGTCTAACGAGGGCAAACATTTGATGGTAGCAGCTTCCCTGCAGGATATACTCTCTTTTCCGAAATCGCCTTATTAGCCGCAGTTAAGATACAATTCAGTATCCTATCCTAAAGCTTGCTGTTAGGAGGGAATCTGCAGCTTGCAGTGAAAGCGCTTCCAGAGGGGAGTCTAATGAGGGCAAACATTTGATGGTAGCAGCTTCCCTTCAGGAGATATTCTCTTTGCCAAAATCGCCTTATTAGCCGCAGTTAAGTTACAGTTCAGTACCCTATCCTAAAGCTTGCTGTTAGGAGGGAATCTGCAGCTTGCAGTGAAAGCGCTTCCAGAGTGGAGTCTAATGAGGGCAAAGATTTGATGGTAGCAGCTTCCCTGCGGGAGATATTCTCTTTGCCAAAATCGCCTTATGAGCCGCAGTTAAGTTACAATTCAGTACCCTATCCTAAAGCTTGCTGTTAGGAGGGAATCTGCAGCTTGCAGTGAAAGCGCTTCCAGAGGGGAGTCTAATGAGGGCAAAGATTTGATGGTAGCAGCTTCCCTGCGGGAGATATTCTCTTTGCCAAAATCGCCTTATTAGCCGCAGTTAAGTTACAATTCAGTACCCTTTCCTAAAGCTTGCTGTTAGGAGGGAATCTGCAGCTTGCAGTGAAAGCGCTTCCAGAGGGGAGTCTAATGAGGGCAAACATTTGATGGTAGCAGCTTCCCTGCGGGAGATACTCTCTTTGACAAAATCGCCTTATTAGCCGCAGTTAAGTTACAATTCAGTACCCTATCCTAAAGCTTGCTGTTAGGAGGGAATCTGCAGCTTGCAGTGAAAGCGCTTCCAGAGGGGAGTCTAATGAGGGCAAACATTTGATGGTAGCAGCTTCCCTGCGGGAGATACTCTCTTTGCCAAAATCGCATTATTAGGCGAAAGTAAGATACAATTCAGTACCCTATCCTAAAGCTTGCTGTTAGGAGGGAATCTGCAGCTTGCAGTGAAAGCGCTTCCAGAGGGGAGTCTAATGAGGGAAAACATTTGATGGTAGTAGCTTCCCTGCGGGAGATACTCTATTTGCCAAAATCGCATTATTAGGCGAAAGTTACAATTCAGTACCCTATCCTAAAGATTGCTGTTAGGAGGGAATCTGCAGCTTGCAGTGAAAGCACTTCCAGAGGGGAGTCTAATGAGGGCAAACATTTGATGGTAGCAGCTTCCCTGCGGGAGATAGTCTCTTTGACAAAATTGCATTATTAGGCGAAAGTAAGTTACAATTCAGTACCCTATCCTAAAGCTTGCTGTTAGGAGGGAATCTGCAGCTTGCAGTGAAAGCGCTGCCAGAGGGGAGTCTAATGAGGGCAAACATTTGATGGTAGCAGCTTCCCTGCGGGAGATACTCTCTTTGCCAAAATCGCATGTTTAAGCGAAAGTAAGATACAATTCAGTACCCTATCCTAAAGCTTGCTGTTAGGAGGGAATCTGCAGCTTGCAGTGAAAGCGCTTCCAGAGGGGAGTCTAATGAGGGCAAACATTTGATGGTAGCATCTTCCCTGCGGGAGATATTCTCTTTGCCAAAATCGCCTTATTAGCCGCAGTTAAGTTACAATTCAGTACCCTATCCTAAAGCTTGCTGTTAGGAGGGAATCTGCAGCTTGCAGTGAAAGCGCTTCCAGAGGGGAGTCTAATGAGGGCAAACATTTGATGGTAACAGCTTCCCTGCGGGAGATACTCTCTTTGCCAAAATCGCCTTATTAGCCGCAGTTAAGTTACAATTCAGTACCCTATCCTAAAGCTTGCTGTTAGGAGGGAATCTGCAGCTTGCAGTGAATGCGCTTCCAGAGGGGAGTCTAATGAGGGCAAACATTTGATGGTAGCAGCTTCCCTGCGGGAGATATTCTCTTTGCCAAAATCGCCTTATTAGCCGCAGTTAAGATACATGTCAGTACCCTATCCTAAAGCTTGCTGTTAGGAGGGAATCTTCAGCTTGCAGTGAAAGCGCTTCCAGAGGGGAGTCTAATGAGGGCAAACATTTGATGGTAGCAGCTTCCCTGCGGGAGATACTCTCTTTTCCAAAATCGCATTATTAGGCGAAAGTAAGTTACAATTAAGTACCCTATCCTAAAGCTTGCCGTTAGGAGAGAATCTGCAGCTTGCAGTGAAAGCGCTTCCAGAGGGGAGTCTAATGAGGGCAAACATTTGATGGTAACAGCTTCCCTGCGGGAGATACTCTCTTTGCCAAAATCGCCTTATTAGCCGCAGTTAAGTTACAATTCAGTACACTATCCTAAAGCTTGCTGTTAGAGGGAATCTGCAGCTTGCAGTGAAAGCGCTTCCAGAGGGGAGTCTAATGAGGGCAAACATTTGATGGTAGAGCCTTCCCTGCGGGAGATACTCTCTTTGCCAAAATCACAGTATTAGGCAAAAGTAAGATACAATTCAGTACCCTATCCTAAAGCTTGCTGTTAGGAGGGAATCTGCAGCTTGCAGTGAAAGCGCTTCCAGAGGGGAGTCTAACGAGGGCAAATATTTGATGGTAGCAGCTTCCCTGCGGGAGATACTCTCTTTGCCAAAATCGCATTATTATCCGCAGTTAAGTTACAATTCAGTACCCTATCCTAAAGCTTGCTGTTAGGAGAGAATCTGCAGCTTGCAGTGAAAGCGCTTCCAGAGGGGAGTCTAACGAGGGCAAACATTTGATGGTAGCAGCTTCCCTGCAGGATATACTCTCTTTACCGAAATCGCCTTATTAGCCGCAGTTAAGTTACAATTCAGTACCCTATCCTAAAGCTTGCTGTTAGGAGGGAATCTGCAGCTTGCAGTGAAAGCGCTTCCAGAGGGGAGTCTAATGAGGGCAAATATTTGATGGTAGCAGCTTCCCTGCGGGAGATATTCTCTTTGCCAAAATTGCCTTCTTAGCCGCAGTTAAGTTACAATTCAGTACCCTATCCTAAAGCTTGCTGTTAGGAGGGAATCTGCAGCTTGCAGTGAAAGCGCTTCCAGAGGGGAGTCTAATGAGGGCAAACATTTGATGGTAGCAGCTTCCCTGCGGGAGATAGTCTCTTTGCCAAAATCGCATTATTAGGCGAAAGTAAGATACAATTCAGTACCCTATCCTAAAGCTTGCTGTTAGGAGGGAATCTGCAGCTTGCAGTGAAAGCGCTTCCAGAGGGGAGTCTAATGAGGGCAAACATTTGATGGTAGCAGCTTCCCTGCGGGAGATACTCTCTTTGCCAAAATCGCATTATTAGGCGAAAGTAAGTTACAATTCAGTACACTATCCTAAAGATTGCTGTTAGGAGGGAATCTGCAGCTTGCAGTGAAAGCGCTTCCAGAGGGGAGTCTAATGAGGGCAAACATTTGATGGTAGCAGCTTCCCTGCGGGAGATAGTCTCTTTGCCAAAATCGCCTTATTAGCCGCAGTTAAGTTACAATTCAGTACCCTATCCTAAAGCTTGCTGTTAGGAGGGAATCTGCAGCTTGCAGTGAAAGCGCTTCCAGAGGGGAGTCTAATGAGGGCAAACATTTGATGGTAGCAGCTTCCCTGCGGGAGATACTCTCTTTGCCAAAATCGCATTATTAGGCGAAAGTAAGATACAATTCAGTACCCTATCCTAAAGCTTGCTGTTAGGAGGGAATCTGCAGCTTGCAGTGAAAGCGCTTCCAGAGGGGAGTCTAATGAGGGAAAACATTTGATGGTAGTAGCTTCCCTGCGGGAGATACTCTATTTGCCAAAATCGCATTATTAGGCGAAAGTTACAATTCAGTACCCTATCCTAAAGATTGCTGTTAGGAGGGAATCTGCAGCTTGCAGTGAAAGCACTTCCAGAGGGGAGTCTAATGAGGGCAAACATTTGATGGTAGCAGCTTCCCTGCGGGAGATAGTCTCTTTGACAAAATTGCATTATTAGGCGAAAGTAAGTTACAATTCAGTACCCTATCCTAAAGCTTGCTGTTAGGAGGGAATCTGCAGCTTGCAGTGAAAGCGCTGCCAGAGGGGAGTCTAATGAGGGCAAACATTTGATGGTAGCAGCTTCCCTGCGGGAGATACTCTCTTTGCCAAAATCGCATGTTTAAGCGAAAGTAAGATACAATTCAGTACCCTATCCTAAAGCTTGCTGTTAGGAGGGAATCTGCAGCTTGCAGTGAAAGCGCTTCCAGAGGGGAGTCTAATGAGGGCAAACATTTGATGGTAGCATCTTCCCTGCGGGAGATATTCTCTTTGCCAAAATCGCCTTATTAGCCGCAGTTAAGTTACAATTCAGTACCCTATCCTAAAGCTTGCTGTTAGGAGGGAATCTGCAGCTTGCAGTGAAAGCGCTTCCAGAGGGGAGTCTAATGAGGGCAAACATTTGATGGTAACAGCTTCCCTGCGGGAGATACTCTCTTTGCCAAAATCGCCTTATTAGCCGCAGTTAAGTTACAATTCAGTACCCTATCCTAAAGCTTGCTGTTAGGAGGGAATCTGCAGCTTGCAGTGAATGCGCTTCCAGAGGGGAGTCTAATGAGGGCAAACATTTGATGGTAGCAGCTTCCCTGCGGGAGATATTCTCTTTGCCAAAATCGCCTTATTAGCCGCAGTTAAGATACATGTCAGTACCCTATCCTAAAGCTTGCTGTTAGGAGGGAATCTTCAGCTTGCAGTGAAAGCGCTTCCAGAGGGGAGTCTAATGAGGGCAAACATTTGATGGTAGCAGCTTCCCTGCGGGAGATACTCTCTTTTCCAAAATCGCATTATTAGGCGAAAGTAAGTTACAATTAAGTACCCTATCCTAAAGCTTGCCGTTAGGAGAGAATCTGCAGCTTGCAGTGAAAGCGCTTCCAGAGGGGAGTCTAATGAGGGCAAACATTTGATGGTAACAGCTTCCCTGCGGGAGATACTCTCTTTGCCAAAATCGCCTTATTAGCCGCAGTTAAGTTACAATTCAGTACACTATCCTAAAGCTTGCTGTTAGAGGGAATCTGCAGCTTGCAGTGAAAGCGCTTCCAGAGGGGAGTCTAATGAGGGCAAACATTTGATGGTAGAGCCTTCCCTGCGGGAGATACTCTCTTTGCCAAAATCACAGTATTAGGCAAAAGTAAGATACAATTCAGTACCCTATCCTAAAGCTTGCTGTTAGGAGGGAATCTGCAGCTTGCAGTGAAAGCGCTTCCAGAGGGGAGTCTAACGAGGGCAAATATTTGATGGTAGCAGCTTCCCTGCGGGAGATACTCTCTTTGCCAAAATCGCATTATTATCCGCAGTTAAGTTACAATTCAGTACCCTATCCTAAAGCTTGCTGTTAGGAGAGAATCTGCAGCTTGCAGTGAAAGCGCTTCCAGAGGGGAGTCTAACGAGGGCAAACATTTGATGGTAGCAGCTTCCCTGCAGGATATACTCTCTTTACCGAAATCGCCTTATTAGCCGCAGTTAAGTTACAATTCAGTACCCTATCCTAAAGCTTGCTGTTAGGAGGGAATCTGCAGCTTGCAGTGAAAGCGCTTCCAGAGGGGAGTCTAATGAGGGCAAATATTTGATGGTAGCAGCTTCCCTGCGGGAGATATTCTCTTTGCCAAAATTGCCTTCTTAGCCGCAGTTAAGTTACAATTCAGTACCCTATCCTAAAGCTTGCTGTTAGGAGGGAATCTGCAGCTTGCAGTGAAAGCGCTTCCAGAGGGGAGTCTAATGAGGGCAAACATTTGATGGTAGCAGCTTCCCTGCGGGAGATAGTCTCTTTGCCAAAATCGCATTATTAGGCGAAAGTAAGATACAATTCAGTACCCTATCCTAAAGCTTGCTGTTAGGAGGGAATCTGCAGCTTGCAGTGAAAGCGCTTCCAGAGGGGAGTCTAATGAGGGCAAACATTTGATGGTAGCAGCTTCCCTGCGGGAGATACTCTCTTTGCCAAAATCGCATTATTAGGCGAAAGTAAGTTACAATTCAGTACACTATCCTAAAGATTGCTGTTAGGAGGGAATCTGCAGCTTGCAGTGAAAGCACTTCCAGAGGGGAGTCTAATGAGGGCAAACATTTGATGGTAGCAGCTTCCCTGCGGGAGATAGTCTCTTTGCCAAAATCGCCTTATTAGCCGCAGTTAAGTTACAATTCAGTACCCTATCCTAAAGCTTGCTGTTAGGAGGGAATCTGCAGCTTGCAGTGAAAGCGCTTCCAGAGGGGAGTCTAATGAGGGCAAACATTTGATGGTAGCAGCTTCCCTGCGGGAGATACTCTCTTTGCCAAAATCGCCTTATTAGCCGCAGTTAAGATACAATTCAGTACCCTATCCTAAAGCTTGCTGTTAGGAGGGAATCTGCAGCTTGCAGTGAAAGCGCTTCCAGAGGGGAGTCTAATGAGGGCAAACATTTGATGGTAGCAGCTTCCCTGCGGGAGATATTCTCTTTGCCAAAATCGCTTTATTAGGCAAAAGTAAGTTACAATTCAGTACCCTATTCTAAAGCTTGCTTTTAGGAGGGAATCTGCAGCTTGCAGTGAAAGCGCTTCCAGAGGGGAGTCTAATGAGGGTAAATATTTGATGGTAGCAGCTTCCCTGTGGGAGATACTCTCTTTGCCTTAATCGCATTATTAGGCGAAAGTAAGTTACAATTCAGTACCCTATCCTAAAGCTTGCTGTTAGGAGGGAATCTGCAGCTTGCAGTGAAAGCGCTTCCAGAGGTGAGTCTAATGAGGGCAAATATTTGATGGTAGCAGCTTCCCTGCGGGAGATACTCTCTTTGCCAAAAACGCATTATTAGGCGAAAGTAAGTTACAATTCAGTACCCTATCCTAAAGCTTGCTGTTAGGAGGGAATCTGCAGCTTGCAGTGAAAGCGCTTCCAGAGGGGAGTCTAATGAGGGCAAACATTTGATGGTAGCAGCTTCCCTGCGGGAGATACTCTCTTTGACAAAATCGCCTTATTAGCCGCAGTTAAGATACAATTCAGTACCCTATCCTAAAGCTTGCTGTTAGGAGGGAATCTGCAGCTTGCAGTGAAAGCGCTTCCAGAGGGGAGTCTAATGAGGGCAAACATTTGATGGTAGAGCCTTCCCTGCGGGAGATACTCTCTTTGCCAAAATCGCAGTATTAGGCGAAAGTAAGATACAATTCAGTACCCTATCCTAACGCTTGCTGTTAGGAGGGAATCTGCAGCTTGCAGTGAAAGCGCTTCCAGAGGGGAGTCTAATGAGGGCAAACATTTGATGGTAGCAGCTTCCCTGCGGGAGATACTCTCTTATCAAAATCGCATTATTAGCCGCATTTAAGTTACAATTAAGTACCCTATCCTAAAGCTTGCTGTTAGGAGAGAATCTGCAGCTTGCAGTGAAAGTGCTTCCAGAGGGGAGTCTAACGAGGGCAAACATTTGATGGTAGCAGCTTCCCTGCAGGATATACTCTCTTTTCCGAAATCGCCTTATTAGCCGCAGTTAAGTTACAATTCAGTACCCTATCCTAAAGCTTGCTGTTAGGAGGGAATCTGCAGCTTGCAGTGAAAGCGCTTCCAGAGGGGAGTCTAATGAGGGCAAATATTTGATGGTAGCAGCTTCCCTGCGGGAGATACTCTCTTTGCCAAAATCGCAGTATTAGGCGAAAGTAAGATACAATTCAGTACCCTATCCTAAAGCTTGCTGTTAGGAGGGAATCTGCAGCTTGCAGTGAAAGCGCTTGCAGAGGGGAGTCTAATGAGGGCAAACATTTGATGGTAGCAGCTTCCCTGCGGGAGATACTCTCTTTGCCAAAATCGCATTATTAGCCGCATTTAAGTTACAATTAAGTACCCTATCCTAAAGCTTGCTGTTAGGAGAGAATCTGCAGCTTGCAGTGAAAGTGCTTCCAGAGGGGAGTCTAACGAGGGCAAACATTTGATGGTAGCAGCTTCCCTGCAGGATATACTCTCTTTTCCGAAATAGCCTTATTAGCCGCAGTTAAGTTACAATTCAGTACCCTATCCTAAAGCTTGCTGTTAGGAGGGAATCTGCAGCTTGCAGTGAAAGCGCTTCCAGAGGGGAGTCTAATGAGGGCAAATATTTGATGGTAGCAGCTTCCCTGCGGGAGATATTCTCTTTGCCAAAATCGCATTATTAGGCGAAAGTAAGATACAATTCAGTACCCTATCCTAAAGCTTGCTGTTAGGAGGGAATCTGCAGCTTGCAGTGAAAGCGCTTCCAGAGGGGAGTCTAATGAGGGCAAACATTTGATGGTAGCAGCTTCCCTGCGGGAGATAGTCTCTTTGCCAAAATCGCATTATTAGCCGCAGTTAAGTTACAATTCAGTACCCTTTCCTAAAGCTTGCTGTTAGGAGGGAATCTGCAGCTTGCAGTGAAAGCGCTTCCAGAGGGGAGTCAAACGAGGGCAAACATTTGATGGTAGCAGCTTCCCTGCAGGATATACTCTCTTTTCCGAAATCGCCTTATTAGCCGCAGTTAAGTTACAATTATGTACCCTATCCTAAAGCTTGCTGTTAGGAGGGAATCTGCAGCTTGCAGTGAAAGCGCTTCCAGAGGGGAGTCTAATGAGGGCAAATATTTGATGGTAGCAGCTTCCCTGCGGGAGATATTCTCTTTGCCAAAATTGCCTTCTTAGCCGCAGTGAAGTTACAATTCAGGACCCTATCCTAAAGCTTGCTGTTAGGAGGGAATCTGCAGCTTGCAGTGAAAGCGCTTCCAGAGGGGAGTCTAATGAGGGCAAACATTTGATGGTAGCAGCTTCGCTGCGGGAGATAGAGTCTTTGCCAAAATCGCCTTATTAGCCGCGGTTAAGTTACAATTCAGTACCCTATCCTAAAGCTTGCTGTTAGGAGGGAATCTGCAGCTTGCAGTGAAAGCGCTTCCAGAGGGGAGTCTAATGAGGGCAAGCATTTGATGGTAGCAGCTTCCCTGCGGGAGATATTCTCTTTGCCAAAATCGCCTTATTAGCCGCAGTTAAGTTACAATTCAGTACAGTGTCCTACAGCTTGCTGTTAGGAGGGAATCTGCAGCTTGCAGTGAAAGCGCTTCCAGAGGGGAGTCTAATGAGGGCAAACATTTGATGGTACCAGCTTCCCTGCGGGAGATACTCTCTTTGCCAAAATCGCATTATTAGGCGAAAGTAAGATACAATTCAGTACACTATCCTAAAGATTGCTGTTAGGAGGGAATCTGCAGCTTGCAGTGAAAGCACTTCCAGAGGGGAGTCTAATGAGGGCAAACATTTGATGGTAGCATCTTCCCTGCGGGAGATATTCTCATTGCCAAAATCGCCTTATTAGCCGCAGTTAAGTTACAATTCAGTACCCTATCCTAAAGCTTGCTGTTAGGAGGGAATCTGCAGCTTGCAGTGAAAACACTTCCAGAGGGGAGTCTAATGAGGGCAAACATTTGATGGTAACAGCTTCCCTGCGGGAGATATTCTCTTTGCCAAAATCGCCTTATTAGACGCAGTTAAGTTACAATTCAGTACAGTGTCCTACAGCTTGCTGTTAGGAGGGAATCTGCAGCTTGCAGTGAAAGCGCTTCCAGAGGGGAGTCTAATGAGGGCAAACATTTAATGGTAGCAGCTTCCCTGCGGGAGATACTCTCTTTGCCAAAATCGCATTTTTAGGCGAAAGTAAGTTACAATTCAGTACCCTTTCCTAAAGCTTGCTGTTAGGAGGGAATCTGCAGCTTGCAGTGAAAGCGCTTGCAGAGGGGAGTCTAATGAGGGCAAACATTTGATGGTAGCAGCTTCCCTGCGGGAGATATTCTCATTGCCAAAATCGCCTTTTTAGCCGCAGTTAAGTTACAATTCAGTACCCTATACTAAAGCTTGCTGTTACGAGGGAATCTGTAGCTTGCAGTGAAAGCGCTTCCAGAGGGGAGTCTAATGAGGGCAAACATTTGATGGTAGCATCTTCCCTGCCGGAGATATTCTCTTTGCCAAAATCGCCTTATTAGCCGCAGTTAAGTTACAATTCAGTACCCTATCCTAAAGCTTGCTGTTAGGAGGGAATCTGCAGCTTGCAGTGAAAGCGCTTCCAGAGGGGAGTCTAATGAGGGCAAACATTTGATTGTAGCAGCTTCCCTGCGGGAGATATTCTCTTTGCTAAAATCGCTTTATTAGGCAAAAGTAAGTTACAATTCAGTACCCTATCCTAAAGCTTGCTTTTAGGAGGGAATCTGCAGCTTGCAGTGAAAGCGCTTCCAGAGGGGAGTCTAATGAGGGTAAATATTTGATGGTAGCAGCTTCCCTGCGGGAGATACTCTCTTTGCCAAAATCGTATTATTAGTCGAAATTAAGTTACAATTCAGTACCCTATCCTAAAGCTTGCTGTTAGGAGGGAATCTGCAGCTTGCAGTGAAAGCGCTTCCAGAGGGGAGTCTAATGAGGGCAAATATTTGATGGTAGCAGCTTCCCTGCGGGAGATACTCTCTTTGCCAAAATCGCATTATTAGGCAAAAGTAAGTTACAATTCAGTACCCTATCCTAAAGCTTGCTGTTAGGAGGGAATCTGCAGCTTGCAGTGAAAGCGCTTCCAGAGGGGAGTCTAATGAGGGCAAACATTTGATGGTAGCAGCTTCCCTGCGGGAGATAGTCTCTTTGCCAAAATCGCCTTATTAGCCGCAGTTAAGTTACAGTTCAGTACACTATCCTAAAGCTTGCTGTTAGGAGGGAATCTGCAGCTTGCAGTGAAAGCGCTTCCAGAGGGGAGTCTAATGAGGGCAAACATTTGATGGTAGCAGCTTCCCTGCGGGAGATACTCTCTTTGCCAAAATCGCATTATTAGGCGAAAGTAAGTTACAATTCAGAACCCTTTCCTAAAGATTGCTGTTAGGAGGGAATCTGCAGCTTGCAGTGAAAGCGCTTCCAGAGGGGAGTCTAATGAGGGCAAACATTTGATGGTAGCAGCTTCCCTGCGGGAGATACTCTCTTTGCCAAAATCGCCTTATGAGCCGCAGTTAAGTTACAATTCAGTACACTATCCTAAAGCTTGCTGTTAGGAGGGAATCTGCAGCTTGCAGTGAAAGCGCTTCCAGAGGGGAGTCTAATGAGGGCAAACATTTGATGGTAGCAGCTTCCCTGCGGGAGATACTCTCTTTGCCAAAATCGCCTTATTAGCCGCAGTTAAGTTACAATTCAGTACACTATCCTAAAGCTTGCTGTTAGGAGGGAATCTGCAGCTTGCAGTGAAAGTGCTTCCAGAGGGGAGTCTAATGAGGGCAAACATTTGATGGTAGCAGCTTCCCTGCGGGAGATAGTCTCTTTTCCAAAATCGCATTATTAGGCGAAAGTAAGTTACAATTCAGTACCCTATCCTAAAGCTTGCTGTTAGGAGGGAATCTGCAGCTTGCAGTGAAAGCGCTTCCAGAGGGGAGTCTAATGAGGGCAAACATTTGATGGTAGCAGCTTCCCTGCGGGAGATAGTCTCTTTGCCAAAATCGCCTTATTAGCCGCAGTTAAGTTACAATTCAGTACACTGTCCTACAGCTTGCTGTTAGGAGGGAATCTGCAGCTTGCAGTGAAAGCGCTTCCAGAGGGGAGTCTAATGAGGGCAAACATTTGATGGTAGCAGCTTCCCTGCGGGAGATACTCTCTTTGCCAAAATCGCATTTTTAGGCGAAAGTAAGTTACAATTCAGTACCCTATCCTAAAGCTTGCTGTTAGGAGGGAATCTGCAGCTTGCAGTGAAAGCGCTTGCAGAGGGGAGTCTAATGAGGGCAAACATTTGATGGTAGCAGCTTCCCTGCGGGAGATATTCTCATTGCCAAAATCGCCTTTTTAGCCGCAGTTAAGTTACAATTCAGTACCCTATACTAAAGCTTGCTGTTACGAGGGAATCTGTAGCTTGCAGTGAAAGCGCTTCCAGAGGGGAGTCTAATGAGGGCAAACATTTGATGGTAGCATCTTCCCTGCCGGAGATATTCTCTTTGCCAAAATCGCCTTATTAGCCGCAGTTAAGTTACAATTCAGTACCCTATCCTAAAGCTTGCTGTTAGGAGGGAATCTGCAGCTTGCAGTGAAAGCGCTTCCAGAGGGGAGTCTAATGAGGGCAAACATTTGATTGTAGCAGCTTCCCTGCGGGAGATATTCTCTTTGCTAAAATCGCTTTATTAGGCAAAAGTAAGTTACAATTCAGTACCCTATCCTAAAGCTTGCTTTTAGGAGGGAATCTGCAGCTTGCAGTGAAAGCGCTTCCAGAGGGGAGTCTAATGAGGGTAAATATTTGATGGTAGCAGCTTCCCTGCGGGAGATACTCTCTTTGCCAAAATCGCATTATTAGTCGAAATTAAGTTACAATTCAGTACCCTATCCTAAAGCTTGCTGTTAGGAGGGAATCTGCAGCTTGCAGTGAAAGCGCTTCCAGAGGGGAGTCTAATGAGGGCAAATATTTGATGGTAGCAGCTTCCCTGCGGGAGATACTCTCTTTGCCAAAATCGCATTATTAGGCAAAAGTAAGTTACAATTCAGTACCCTATCCTAAAGCTTGCTGTTAGGAGGGAATCTGCAGCTTGCAGTGAAAGCGCTTCCAGAGGGGAGTCTAATGAGGGCAAACATTTGATGGTAGCAGCTTCCCTGCGGGAGATAGTCTCTTTGCCAAAATCGCCTTATTAGCCGCAGTTAAGTTACAGTTCAGTACCCTATCCTAAAGCTTGCTGTTAGGAGGGAATCTGCAGCTTGCAGTGAAAGCGCTTCCAGAGGGGAGTCTAATGAGGGCAAACATTTGATGGTAGCAGCTTCCCTGCGGGAGATACTCTCTTTGCCAAAATCGCATTATTAGGCGAAAGTAAGTTACAATTCAGAACCCTTTCCTAAAGCTTGCTGTTAGGAGGGAATCTGCAGCTTGCAGTGAAAGCGCTTCCAGAGGGGAGTCTAATGAGGGCAAACATTTGATGGTAGCAGCTTCCCTGCGGGAGATACTCTCTTTGCCAAAATCGCCTTATGAGCCGCAGTTAAGTTACAATTCAGTACCCTATCCTAAAGCTTGCTGTTAGGAGGGAATCTGCAGCTTGCAGTGAAAGCGCTTCCAGAGGGGAGTCTAATGAGGGCAAACATTTGATGGTAGCAGCTTCCCTGCGGGAGATACTCTCTTTGCCAAAATCGCCTTATTAGCCGCAGTTAAGTTACAATTCAGTACACTATCCTAAAGCTTGCTGTTAGGAGGGAATCTGCAGCTTGCAGTGAAAGTGCTTCCAGAGGGGAGTCTAATGAGGGCAAACATTTGATGGTAGCAGCTTCCCTGCGGGAGATAATCTCTTTGCCAAAATCGCATTATTAGGCGAAAGTAAGTTACAATTCAGTACCCTTTCCTAAAGCTTGCTGTTAGGAGGGAATCTGCAGCTTGCAGTGAAAGCGCTTCCAGAGGGGAGTCTAATGAGGGCAAACATTTGATGGTAGCAGCTTCCCTGTGGGAGATACTCTCTTTGCCAAAATCGCCTTATGAGCCGCAGTTAAGTTACAATTCAGTACCCTATCCTAAAGCTTGCTGTTAGGAGGGAATCTGCAGCTTGCAGTGAAAGCGCTTCCAGAGGGGAGTCTAATGAGGGCAAACATTTGATGGTAGCAGCTTCCCTGCGGGAGATAGTCTCTTTGCCAAAATCGCCTTATTAGCCGCAGTTAAGTTACAATTCAGTACCCTATCCTAAAGCTTGCTGTTAGGAGGGAATCTGCAGCTTGCAGTGAAAGCGCTTCCAGAGGGGAGTCTAATGAGGGCAAACATTTGATGGTAGCAGCTTCCCTGCGGGAGATACTCTCTTTGCCAAAATCGCATTATTAGGCGAAAGTAAGTTACAATTCAGTACACTATCCTAAAGCTTGCTGTTAGGAGGGAATCTGCAGCTTGCAGTGAAAGCGCTTCCAGAGGGGAGTCTAATGAGGGCAAACATTTGATGGTAGCAGCTTCCCTGCGGGAGATACTCTCTTTGCCAAAATCGCATTATTAGGCGAAAGTAAGTTACAATTCAGAACCCTTTCCTAAAGCTTGCTGTTAGGAGGGAATCTGCAGCTTGCAGTGAAAGCGCTTCCAGAGGGGAGTCTAATGAGGGCAAACATTTGATGGTAGCAGCTTCCCTGCGGGAGATACTCTCTTTGCCAAAATCGCCTTATTAGCCGCAGTTAAGTTACAATTCAGTACCCTATCCTAAAGCTTGCTGTTAGGAGGGAATCTGCAGCTTGCAGTGAAAGCGCTTCCAGAGGGGAGTCTAATGAGGGCAAACATTTGATGGTAGCAGCTTCCCTGCGGGAGATAGTCTCTTTGACAAAATCGCCTTATTAGCCGCAGTTAAGTTACAATTCAGTACACTATCCTAAAGCTTGCTGTTAGGAGGGAATCTGCAGCTTGCAGTGAAAGCGCTTCCAGAGGGGAGTCTAATGAGGGCAAACATTTGATGGTAGCAGCTTCCCTGCGGGAGATACTCTTTTTGCCAAAATCGCATTATTAGGCGAAAGTAAGTTACAATTCAGAACCCTTTCCTAAAGCTTGCTGTTAGGAGGGAATCTGCAGCTTGCAGTGAAAGCGCTTCCAGAGGGGAGTCTAATGAGGGCAAACATTTGATGGTAGCAGCTTCCCTGCGGGAGATACTCTCTTTGCCAAAATCGCCTTATGAGCCGCAGTTAAGTTACAATTCAGTACCCTATCCTAAAGCTTGCTGTTAGGAGGGAATCTGCAGCTTGCAGTGAAAGCGCTTCCAGAGGGGAGTCTAATGAGGGCAAACATTTGATGGTAGCAGCTTCCCTGCGGGAGATAGTCTCTTTGCCAAAATCGCCTTATTAGCCGCAGTTAAGTTACAATTCAGTACCCTATCCTAAAGCTTGCTGTTAGGAGGGAATCTGCAGCTTGCAGTGAAAGCGCTTCCAGAGGGGAGTCTAATGAGGGCAAACATTTGATGGTAGCAGCTTCCCTGCGGGAGATAGTCTCTTTGCCAAAATTCCCTTATTAGCCGCAGTTAAGTTACAATTCAGTACCCTATCCTAAAGCTTGCTGTTAGGAGGGAATCTGCAGCTTGCAGTGAAAGCGCTTCCAGAGGGGAGTCTAATGAGGGCAAACATTTGATGGTAGCAGCTTCCCTGCGGGAGATACTCTCTTTGCCAAAATCGCATTATTAGGCGAAAGTAAGTTACAATTCAGAACCCTTTCCTAAAGCTTGCTGTTAGGAGGGAATCTGCAGCTTGCAGTGAAAGCGCTTCCAGAGGGGAGTCTAATGAGGGCAAACATTTGATGCTGGCAGCTTCCCTGCGGGAGATACTCTCTTTGCCAAAATCGCATTATTAGGCGAAAGTAAGTTACAATTCAGTACCCTATCCTAAAGCTTGCTGTTAGGAGGGAATCTGCAGCTTGCAGTGAAAGCGCTTCCAGAGGGGAGTCTAATGAGGGCAAACATTTGATGGTAGCAGCTTCCCTGCGGGAGATATTCTCATTGCCAAAATCCCCTTACTAGCCGCAGTTAAGTTACAATTCAGTACCCTATCCTAAAGCTTGCTGTTAGGAGGGAATCTGCAGCTTGCAGTGAAAGCGCTTCCAGAGGGGAGTCTAATGAGGGCAAATATTTGATGGTAGCAGCTTCCCTGCGGGAGATATTCTCTTTGCCAAAATCGCCTTATTAGCCGCAGTTAAGTTACAATTCAGTACCCTATCCTAAAGCTTGCTGTTAGGAGGGAATCTGCAGCTTGCAGTGAAAGCGCTTCCAGAGGGGAGTCTAATGAGGGCAAACATTTGATGGTAGCAGCTTCCCTGCGGGAGATAGTCTCTTTGCCAAAATCGCCTTATTAGCCGCAGTTAAGTTACAATTCAGTACCCTATCCTAAAGCTTGCTGTTAGGAGGGAATCTGCAGCTTGCAGTGAAAGTGCTTCCAGAGGGGAGTCTAATGAGGGCAAACATTTGATGGTAGAGCCTTCCCTGCGGGAGATACTCTCTTTGCCAAAATCGCAGTATTAGGCGAAAGTAAGATACAATTCAGTACGCTATCCTAAAGCTTGCTGTTAGGAGGGAATCTGCAGCTTGCCGTGAAAGCGCTTCCAGAGGGGAGTCTAATGAGGGCAAACATTTGATGGTAGCAGCTTCCCTGCGGGAGATACTCTCTTTGCCAAAATCGCCTTATTAGCCGCAGTTAAGTTACAATTCAGTACCCTATCCTAAAGCTTGCTGTTAGGAGGGAATCTGCAGCTTGCAGTGAAAGCGCTTCCAGAGGGGAGTCTAATGAGGGCAAACATTTGATGGTAGCAGCTTCCCTGCGGGAGATACTCTCTTTGCCAAAATCGCATTATTAGGCGAAAGTAAGTTACAATTCAGTACACTATCCTAAAGATTGCTGTTAGGAGGGAATCTGCAGCTTGCAGTGAAAGCACTTCCAGAGGGGAGTCTAATGAGGGCAAACATTTGATGGTAGCAGCTTCCCTGCGGGAGATATTCTCATTGCCAAAATCCCCTTATTAGCCGCAGTTAAGTTACAATTCAGTACCCTATCCTAAAGCTTGCTGTTAGGAGGGAATCTGCAGCTTGCAGTGAAAGCGCTTCCAGAGGGGAGTCTAATGAGGGCAAATATTTGATGGTAGCAGCTTCCCTGCGGGAGATATTCTCTTTGCCAAAATCGCCTTATTAGCCGCAGTTAAGTTACAATTCAGTACCCTATCCTAAAGCTTGCTGTTAGGAGGGAATCTGCAGCTTGCAGTGAAAGCGCTTCCAGAGGGGAGTCTAATGAGGGCAAACATTTGATGGTAGCAGCTTCCCTGCGGGAGATAGTCTCTTTGCCAAAATCGCCTTATTAGCCGCAGTTAAGATACAGTTCAGTACACTATCCTAAAGCTTGCTGTTAGGAGGGAATCTGCAGCTTGCAGTGAAAGCGCTTCCAGAGGGGAGTCTAATGAGGGCAAACATTTGATGGTAGCAGCTTCCCTGCGGGAGATACTCTCTTTGCCAAAATCGCATTATTAGGCGAAAGTAAGTTACAATTCAGAACCCTTTCCTAAAGCTTGCTGTTAGGAGGGAATCTGCAGCTTGCAGTGAAAGCGCTTCCAGAGGGGAGTCTAATGAGGGCAAACATTTGATGGTAGCAGCTTCCCTGCGGGAGATACTCTCTTTGCCAAAATCGCCTTATGAGCCGCAGTTAAGTTACAATTCAGTACCCTATCCTAAAGCTTGCTGTTAGGAGGGAATCTGCAGCTTGCAGTGAAAGCGCTTCCAGAGGGGAGTCTAATGAGGGCAAACATTTGATGGTAGCAGCTTCCCTGCGGGAGATACTCTCTTTGCCAAAATCGCCTTATTAGCCGCAGTTAAGTTTCAATTCAGTACACTATCCTAAAGCTTGCTGTTAGGAGGGAATCTGCAGCTTGCAGTGAAAGTGCTTCCAGAGGGGAGTCTAATGAGGGCAAACATTTGATGGTAGCAGCTTCCCTGCGGGAGATAATCTCTTTGCCAAAATCGCATTATTAGGCGAAAGTAAGTTACAATTCAGTACCCTTTCCTAAAGATTGCTGTTAGGAGGGAATCTGCAGCTTGCAGTGAAAGCGCTTCCAGAGGGGAGTCTAATGAGGGCAAACATTTGATGGTAGCAGCTTCCCTGTGGGAGATACTCTCTTTGCCAAAATCGCCTTATGAGCCGCAGTTAAGTTACAATTCAGTACCCTATCCTAAAGCTTGCTGTTAGGAGGGAATCTGCAGCTTGCAGTGAAAGCGCTTCCAGAGGGGAGTCTAATGAGGGCAAACATTTGATGGTAGCAGCTTCCCTGCGGGAGATAGTCTCTTTGCCAAAATCGCCTTATTAGCCGCAGTTAAGTTACAATTCAGTACCCTATCCTAAAGCTTGCTGTTAGGAGGGAATCTGCAGCTTGCAGTGAAAGCGCTTCCAGAGGGGAGTCTAATGAGGGCAAACATTTGATGGTAGCAGCTTCCCTGCGGGAGATACTCTCTTTGCCAAAATCGCATTATTAGGCGAAAGTAAGTTAAAATTCAGTAAACTATCCTAAAGCTTGCTGTTAGGAAGGAATCTGCAGCTTGCAGTGAAAGCGCTTCCAGAGGGGAGTCTAATGAGGGCAAACATTTGATGGTAGCAGCTTCCCTGCGGGAGATACTCTCTTTGCCAAAATCGCATTATTAGGCGAAAGTAAGTTACAATTCAGAACCCTTTCCTAAAGCTTGCTGTTAGGAGGGAATCTGCAGCTTGCAGTGAAAGCGCTTCCAGAGGGGAGTCTAATGAGGGCAAACATTTGATGGTAGCAGCTTCCCTGCAGGAGATACTCTCTTTGCCAAAATCGCCTTATTAGCCGCAGTTAAGTTACAATTCAGTACCCTATCCTAAAGCTTGCTGTTAGGAGGGAATCTGCAGCTTGCAGTGAAAGCGCTTCCAGAGGGGAGTCTAATGAGGGCAAACATTTGATGGTAGCAGCTTCCCTGCGGGAGATAGTCTCTTTGACAAAATCGCCTTATTAGCCGCAGTTAAGTTACAATTCAGTACACTATCCTAAAGCTTGCTGTTAGGAGGGAATCTGCAGCTTGCAGTGAAAGCGCTTCCAGAGGGGAGTCTAATGAGGGCAAACATTTGATGGTAGCAGCTTCCCTGCGGGAGATACTCTTTTTGCCAAAATCGCATTATTAGGCGAAAGTAAGTTACAATTCAGAACCCTTTCCTAAAGCTTGCTGTTAGGAGGGAATCTGCAGCTTGCAGTGAAAGCGCTTCCAGAGGGGAGTCTAATGAGGGCAAACATTTGATGGTAGCAGCTTCCCTGCGGGAGATACTCTCTTTGCCAAAATCGCCTTATGAGCCGCAGTTAAGTTACAATTCAGTACCCTATCCTAAAGCTTGCTGTTAGGAGGGAATCTGCAGCTTGCAGTGAAAGCGCTTCCAGAGGGGAGTCTAATGAGGGCAAACATTTGATGGTAGCAGCTTCCCTGCGGGAGATAGTCTCTTTGCCAAAATCGCCTTATTAGCCGCAGTTAAGTTACAATTCAGTACCCTATCCTAAAGCTTGCTGTTAGGAGGGAATCTGCAGCTTGCCGTGAAAGCGCTTCCAGAGGGGAGTCTAATGAGGGCAAACATTTGATGGTAGCAGCTTCCCTGCGGGAGATAGTCTCTTTGCCAAAATCGCCTTATTAGCCGCAGTTAAGTTACAATTCAGTACCCTATCCTAAAGCTTGCTGTTAGGAGGGAATCTGCAGCTTGCAGTGAAAGTGCTTCCAGAGGGGAGTCTAATGAGGGCAAACATTTGATGCTAGAGCCTTCCCTGCGGGAGATACTCTCTTTGCCAAAATCGCAGTATTAGGCGAAAGTAAGATACAATTCAGTACCCTATCCTAAAGCTTGCTGTTAGGAGGGAATCTGCAGCTTGCCGTGAAAGCGCTTCCAGAGGGGAGTCTAATGAGGGCAAACATTTGATGGTAGCAGCTTCCCTGCGGGAGATACTCTCTTTGCCAAAATCGCCTTATTAGCCGCAGTTAAGTTACAATTCAGTACACTATCCTAAAGCTTGCTGTTAGGAGGGAATCTGCAGCTTGCAGTGAAAGCGCTTCCAGAGGGGAGTCTAATGAGGGCAAACATTTGATGGTAGCAGCTTCCCTGCGGGAGATACTCTCTTTGCCAAAATCGCATTATTAGCCGCAGTTAAGTTACAATTCAGTACCCTATCCTAAAGCTTGCTGTTAGGAGGGAATCTGCAGCTTGCAGTGAAAGCGCTTCCAGAGGGGAGTCTAATGAGGGCAAATATTTGATGGTAGCAGCTTCCCTGCGGGAGATATTCTCTTTGCCAAAATCGCCTTATTAGCCGCAGTTAAGTTACAATTCAGTACACTATCCTAAAGCTTGCTGTTAGGAGGGAATCTGCAGCTTGCAGTGAAAGCGCTTCCAGAGGGGAGTCTAATGAGGGCAAACATTTGATGGTAGCAGCTTCCCTGCGGGAGATACTCTCTTTGCCAAAATCGCATTATTAGCCGCAGTTAAGTTACAATTCAGTACCCTATCCTAAAGCTTGCTGTTAGGAGGGAATCTGCAGCTTGCTGTGAAAGCGCTTCCAGAGGGGAGTCTAATGAGGGCAAACATTTGATGGTAGCAGCTTCCCTGCGGGAGATAGTCTCTTTGCCAAAATCGCCTTATTAGCCGCAGTTAAGTTACAATTCAGTACCCTATCCTAAAGCTTGCTGTTAGGAGGGAATCTGCAGCTTGCAGTGAAAGCGCTTCCAGAGGGGAGTCTAATGAGGGCAAACATTTGATGGTAGCAGCTTCCCTGCGGGAGATAGTCTCTTTGCCAAAATCGCATTATTAGGCGAAAGTAAGTTACAATTCAGTACACTATCCTAAAGATTGCTGTTAGGAGGGAATCTGCAGCTTGCAGTGAAAGCGCTTCCAGAGGGGAGTCTAATGAGGGCAAACATTTGATGGTAGCAGCTTCCCTGCGGGAGATATTCTCTTTGCCAAAATCGCCTTATTAGCTGCAGTTAAGTTACAATTCAGTACCCTATCCTAAAGCTTGCTGTTAGGAGGGAATCTGCAGCTTGCAGTGAAAGCGCTTCCAGAGGGGAGTCTAATGAGGGCAAACATTTGATGGTAGCAGCTTCCCTGCGGGAGATACTCTCTTTGCCAAAATCCCCTTATTAGCCGCAGTTAAGTTACAATTCAGTACCCTATCCTAAAGCTTGCTGTTAGGAGGGAATCTGCAGCTTGCCGTGAAAGCGCTTCCGGAGGGGAGTCTAATGAGGGCAAACATTTGATGGTAGCATCTTCCCTGCGGGAGATATTCTCATTGCCAAAATCGCCTTATTAGCCGCAGTTAAGTTACAATTCAGTACACTATCCTAAAGCTTGCTGTTAGGAGGGAATCTGCAGCTTGCAGTGAAAACACTTCCAGAGGGGAATCTAATGAGGGCAAACATTTGATGGTAACAGCTTCCCTGCGGGAGATATTCTCTTTGCCAAAATCGCCTTATTAGACGCAGTTAAGTTACAATTCAGTACAGTGTCCTACAGTTTGCTGTTAGGAGGGAATCTGCAGCTTGCAGTGAAAGCGCTTCCAGAGGGGAGTCTAATGAGGGCAAACATTTAATGGTAGCAGCTTCCCTGCGGGAGATACTCTCTTTGCCAAAATCGCATTTTTAGGCTAAAGTAAGTTACAATTCAGTACCCTATCCTAAAGCTTGCTGTTAGGAGGGAATCTGCAGCTTGCAGTGAAAGCGCTTCCAGAGGGGAGTCTAATGAGGGCAAACATTTGATGGTAGCAGCTTCCCTGCGGGAGATATTCTCATTGCCATAATCGCCTTATTAGCCGCAGTTAAGTTACAATTCAGTACCCTATCCTAAAGCTTGCTGTTAGGAGGGAATCTGCAGCTTGCAGTGAAAGCGCTTCCAGAGGGGAGTCTAATGAGGGCAAACATTTGATGGTAGCAGCTTCCCTGCGGGAGATACTCTCTTTGCCATAATCGCATTATTAGTCGAAAGTAAGTTACAATTCAGAACCCTTTCCTAAAGCTTGCTGTTAGGAGGGAATCTGCAGCTTGCAGTGAAAGCGCTTCCAGAGGGGAGTCTAATGAGGGCAAACATTTGATGGTAGCAGCTTCCCTGCGGGAGATAGTCTCTTTGCCAAAATCGCATTTTTAGGCGAAAGTAAGATACAATTCAGTACCCTATCCTAAAGCTTGCTGTTAGGAGGGAATCTGCAGCTTGCAGTGAAAGCGCTTCCAGAGGGGAGTCTAACGAGGGCAAACATTTGATGGTAGCAGCTTCCCTGCAGGATATACTCTCTTTTCCTAAAACGCATTATTAGGCGAAAGTAAGATACAATTCAGTACACTTTCCTAAAGCTTGCTGTTAGGAGGGAATCTGCAGCTTGCAGTGAAAGCGCTTCCAGAGGGGAGTCTAATGAGGGCAAACATTTGATGGTAACAGCTTCCCTGCGGGAGATATTCTCTTTGCCAATATCGCCTTATTAGGCGAAACTAAGATACAATGCAGTACCCTATCCTAAAGCTTGCTGTTAGGAGGGAATCTGCAGCTTGCAGTGAAAGCACTTCCAGAGTGGAGTCTAATGAGGGCAAACATTTGATGGTAGCAGCTTCCCTGCGGGAGATACTCTCTTTGCCAAAATCGCATTATTAGGCGAAAGTAAGTTACAATTCAGTACCCTATCCTAAAGCTTGCTGTTAGGAGGGAATCTGCAGCTTGCAGTGAAAGCGCTTCCAGAGGGGAGTCTAATGAGGGCAAATATTTGATGGTAGCAGCTTCCCTGCGGGAGATACTCTCTTTGCCAAAATCGCGTTCTTAGCCGCAGTTAAGTTACAATTCAGTACCCTATCCTAAAGCTTGCTGTTAGGAGGGAATCTGCAGCTTGCCGTGAAAGCGCTTCCAGAGGGGAGTCTAATGAGGGCAAACATTTGATGGTAGCATCTTCCCTGCGGGAGATACTCTCTTTGCCAAAATCGCGTTCTTAGCCGCAGTTAAGATACAATTCAGTACCCTATCCTAAAGCTTGCTGTTAGGAGGGAATCTGCAGCTTGCAGTGAAAGCGCTTCCAGAGGGGAGTCTAATGAGGGCAAACATTTGATGGTAGCAGCTTCCCTGCGGGAGATATTGTCATTGCCAAAATCCCCTTATTAGCCGCAGTTAAGTTACAATTCAGTACCCTATCCTAAAGCTTGCTGTTAGGAGGGAATCTGCAGCTTGCAGTGAAAGCGCTTCCAGAGGGGAGTCTAATGAGGGCAAATATTTGATGGTAGCAGCTTCCCTGCGGGAGATATTCTCTTTGCCAAAATCGCCTTATTAGCCGCAGTTAAGTTACAATTCAGTACCCTATCCTAAAGCTTGCTGTTAGGAGGGAATCTGCAGCTTGCAGTGAAAGCGCTTCCAGAGGGGAGTCTAATGAGGGCAAACATTTGATGGTAGCAGCTTCCCTGCGGGAGATAGTCTCTTTGCCAAAATCGCCTTATTAGCCGCAGTTAAGTTACAATTCAGTACCCTATCCTAAAGCTTGCTGTTAGGAGGGAATCTGCAGCTTGCAGTGAAAGTGCTTCCAGAGGGGAGTCTAATGAGGGCAAACATTTGATGCTAGAGCCTTCCCTGCGGGAGATACTCTCTTTGCCAAAATCGCAGTATTAGGCGAAAGTAAGATACAATTCAGTACCCTATCCTAAAGCTTGCTGTTAGGAGGGAATCTGCAGCTTGCCGTGAAAGCGCTTCCAGAGGGGAGTCTAATGAGGGCAAACATTTGATGGTAGCAGCTTCCCTGCGGGAGATACTCTCTTTGCCAAAATCGCCTTATTAGCCGCAGTTAAGTTACAATTCAGTACACTATCCTAAAGCTTGCTGTTAGGAGGGAATCTGCAGCTTGCAGTGAAAGCGCTTCCAGAGGGGAGTCTAATGAGGGCAAACATTTGATGGTAGCAGCTTCCCTGCGGGAGATACTCTCTTTGCCAAAATCGCCTTATTAGCCGCAGTTAAGTTACAATTCAGTACCCTATCCTAAAGCTTGCTGTTAGGAGGGAATCTGCAGCTTGCAGTGAAAGCGCTTCCAGAGGGGAGTCTAATGAGGGCAAATATTTGATGGTAGCAGCTTCCCTGCGGGAGATATTCTCTTTGCCAAAATCGCCTTATTAGCCGCAGTTAAGTTACAATTCAGTACCCTATCCTAAAGCTTGCTGTTAGGAGGGAATCTGCAGCTTGCAGTGAAAGCGCTTCCAGAGGGGAGTCTAATGAGGGCAAACATTTGATGGTAGCAGCTTCCCTGCGGGAGATAGTCTCTTTGCCAAAATCGCCTTATTAGCCGCAGTTAAGTTACAATTCAGTACCCTATCCTAAAGCTTGCTGTTAGGAGGGAATCTGCAGCTTGCAGTGAAAGTGCTTCCAGAGGGGAGTCTAATGAGGGCAAACATTTGATGCTAGAGCCTTCCCTGCGGGAGATACTCTCTTTGCCAAAATCGCAGTATTAGGCGAAAGTAAGATACAATTCAGTACCCTATCCTAAAGCTTGCTGTTAGGAGGGAATCTGCAGCTTGCCGTGAAAGCGCTTCCAGAGGGGAGTCTAATGAGGGCAAACATTTGATGGTAGCAGCTTCCCTGCGGGAGATACTCTCTTTGCCAAAATCGCCTTATTAGCCGCAGTTAAGTTACAATTCAGTACACTATCCTAAAGCTTGCTGTTAGGAGGGAATCTGCAGCTTGCAGTGAAAGCGCTTCCAGAGGGGAGTCTAATGAGGGCAAACATTTGATGGTAGCAGCTTCCCTGCGGGAGATACTCTCTTTGCCAAAATCGCATTATTAGGCGAAAGTAAGTTACAATTCAGTACACTATCCTAAAGATTGCTGTTAGGAGGGAATCTGCAGCTTGCAGTGAAAGCACTTCCAGAGGGGAGTCTAATGAGGGCAAACATTTGATGGTAGCAGCTTCCCTGCGGGAGATATTCTCATTGCCAAAATCCCCTTATTAGCCGCAGTTAAGTTACAATTCAGTACCCTATCCTAAAGCTTGCTGTTAGGAGGGAATCTGCAGCTTGCAGTGAAAGCGCTTCCAGAGGGGAGTCTAATGAGGGCAAATATTTGATGGTAGCAGCTTCCCTGCGGGAGATATTCTCTTTGCCAAAATCGCCTTATTAGCCGCAGTTAAGTTACAATTCAGTACACTATCCTAAAGCTTGCTGTTAGGAGGGAATCTGCAGCTTGCAGTGAAAGCGCTCCAGAGGGGAGTCTAATGAGGGCAAACATTTGATGGTAGCAGCTTCCCTGCGGGAGATACTCTCTTTGCCAAAATCGCATTATTAGCCGCAGTTAAGTTACAATTCAGTACCCTATCCTAAAGCTTGCTGTTAGGAGGGAATCTGCAGCTTGCAGTGAAAGCGCTTCCAGAGGGGAGTCTAATGAGGGCAAACATTTGATGGTAGCAGCTTCCCTGCGGGAGATAGTCTCTTTGCCAAAATCGCCTTATTAGCCGCAGTTAAGTTACAATTCAGTACCCTATCCTAAAGCTTGCTGTTAGGAGGGAATCTGCAGCTTGCAGTGAAAGCGCTTCCAGAGGGGAGTCTAATGAGGGCAAACATTTGATGGTAGCAGCTTCCCTGCGGGAGATAGTCTCTTTGCCAAAATCGCATTATTAGGCGAAAGTAAGTTACAATTCAGTACACTATCCTAAAGATTGCTGTTAGGAGGGAATCTGCAGCTTGCAGTGAAAGCGCTTCCAGAGGGGAGTCTAATGAGGGCAAACATTTGATGGTAGCAGCTTCCCTGTGGGAGATATTCTCTTTGCCAAAATCGCCTTATTAGCTGCAGTTAAGTTACAATTCAGTACCCTATCCTAAAGCTTGCTGTTAGGAGGGAATCTGCAGCTTGCAGTGAAAGCGCTTCCAGAGGGGAGTCTAATGAGGGCAAACATTTGATGGTAGCAGCTTCCCTGCGGGAGATACTCTCTTTGCCAAAATCCCCTTATTAGCCGCAGTTAAGTTACAATTCAGTACCCTATCCTAAAGCTTGCTGTTAGGAGGGAATCTGCAGCTTGCCGTGAAAGCGCTTCCGGAGGGGAGTCTAATGAGGGCAAACATTTGATGGTAGCATCTTCCCTGCGGGAGATATTCTCATTGCCAAAATCGCCTTATTAGCCGCAGTTAAGTTACAATTCAGTACACTATCCTAAAGCTTGCTGTTAGGAGGGAATCTGCAGCTTGCAGTGAAAACACTTCCAGAGGGGAATCTAATGAGGGCAAACATTTGATGGTAACAGCTTCCCTGCGGGAGATATTCTCTTTGCCAAAATCGCCTTATTAGACGCAGTTAAGTTACAATTCAGTACAGTGTCCTACAGTTTGCTGTTAGGAGGGAATCTGCAGCTTGCAGTGAAAGCGCTTCCAGAGGGGAGTCTAATGAGGGCAAACATTTAATGGTAGCAGCTTCCCTGCGGGAGATACTCTCTTTGCCAAAATCGCATTTTTAGGCTAAAGTAAGTTACAATTCAGTACCCTATCCTAAAGCTTGCTGTTAGGAGGGAATCTGCAGCTTGCAGTGAAAGCGCTTCCAGAGGGGAGTCTAATGAGGGCAAACATTTGATGGTAGCAGCTTCCCTGCGGGAGATATTCTCATTGCCATAATCGCCTTATTAGCCGCAGTTAAGTTACAATTCAGTACCCTATCCTAAAGCTTGCTGTTAGGAGGGAATCTGCAGCTTGCAGTGAAAGCGCTTCCAGAGGGGAGTCTAATGAGGGCAAACATTTGATGGTAGCAGCTTCCCTGCGGGAGATACTCTCTTTGCCATAATCGCATTATTAGTCGAAAGTAAGTTACAATTCAGAACCCTTTCCTAAAGCTTGCTGTTAGGAGGGAATCTGCAGCTTGCAGTGAAAGCGCTTCCAGAGGGGAGTCTAATGAGGGCAAAGATTTGATGGTAGCAGCTTCCCTGCGGGAGATAGTCTCTTTGCCAAAATCGCATTTTTAGGCGAAAGTAAGATACAATTCAGTACCCTATCCTAAAGCTTGCTGTTAGGAGGGAATCTGCAGCTTGCAGTGAAAGCGCTTCCAGAGGGGAGTCTAACGAGGGCAAACATTTGATGGTAGCAGCTTCCCTGCAGGATATACTCTCTTTTCCTAAAACGCATTATTAGGCGAAAGTAAGATACAATTCAGTACACTTTCCTAAAGCTTGCTGTTAGGAGGGAATCTGCAGCTTGCAGTGAAAGCGCTTCCAGAGGGGAGTCTAATGAGGGCAAACATTTGATGGTAACAGCTTCCCTGCGGGAGATATTCTCTTTGCCAATATCGCCTTATTAGGCGAAACTAAGATACAATGCAGTACCCTATCCTAAAGCTTGCTGTTAGGAGGGAATCTGCAGCTTGCAGTGAAAGCACTTCCAGAGTGGAGTCTAATGAGGGCAAACATTTGATGGTAGCAGCTTCCCTGCGGGAGATACTCTCTTTGCCAAAATCGCATTATTAGGCGAAAGTAAGTTACAATTCAGTACCCTATCCTAAAGCTTGCTGTTAGGAGGGAATCTGCAGCTTGCAGTGAAAGCGCTTCCAGAGGGGAGTCTAATGAGGGCAAATATTTGATGGTAGCAGCTTCCCTGCGGGAGATACTCTCTTTGCCAAAATCGCGTTCTTAGCCGCAGTTAAGTTACAATTCAGTACCCTATCCTAAAGCTTGCTGTTAGGAGGGAATCTGCAGCTTGCCGTGAAAGCGCTTCCAGAGGGGAGTCTAATGAGGGCAAACATTTGATGGTAGCATCTTCCCTGCGGGAGATACTGTCTTTGCCAAAATCGCGTTCTTAGCCGCAGTTAAGATACAATTCAGTACCCTATCCTAAAGCTTGCTGTTAGGAGGGAATCTGCAGCTTGCAGTGAAAGCGCTTCCAGAGGGGAGTCTAATGAGCGCAAACATTTGATGGTAGCAGCTTCCCTGCGGGAGATAGTCTCCTTGCCATAATCGCATTATTAGGCGAAAGTAAGTTACAATTCAGTACCCTATCCTAAAGCTTGCTGTTAGGAGGGAATCTGCAGCTTGCAGTGAAAGCGCTTCCAGAGGGGAGTCTAATGAGGGCAAACATTTGATGGTAGCAGCTTCCCTGCGGGAGATACTCTCTTTGCCAAAATCGCATTATTAGGCGAAAGTAAGTTACAATTCAGAACCCTTACCTAAAGCTTGCTGTTAGGAGGGAATCTGCAGCTTGCAGTGAAAGCGCTTCCAGAGGGGAGTCTAATGAGGGCAAACATTTGATGGTAGCAGCTTCCCTGCGGGAGATACTCTCTTTGCCAAAATCGCATTATTAGGCGAAAGTAAGTTACAATTCAGTACCCTATCCTAAAGCTTGCTGTTAGGAGGGAATCTGCAGCTTGCAGTGAAAGCACTTCCAGAGGGGAATCTAATGAGGGCAAACATTTGATGGTAGCAGCTTCCCGGCGGGAGATACTCTCTTTGCCAAAATCGCCTTATTAGCCGCAGTTAAGTTACAATTCAGTACACTTTCCTAAAGCTTGCTGTTAGGAGGGAATCTGCAGCTTGCAGTGAAAGCGCTTCCAGAGGGGAGTCTAATGAGGGCAAACATTTGATGGTAGCATCTTCCCTGCGGGAGATATTCTCATTGCCAAAATCGCCTTATTAGCCGCAGTTAAGTTACAATTCAGTACCCTATCCTAAAGCTTGCTGTTAGGAGGGAATCTGCAGCTTGCAGTGAAAGCACTTCCAGAGGGGAGTCTAATGAGGGCAAACATTTGATGGTAACAGCTTCCCTGCGGGAGATATTCTCTTTGCCAAAATCGCCTTATTAGCCGCAGTTAAGTTACAATTCAGTACCCTATCCTAAAGCTTCCTGTTAGGAGGGAATCTGCAGCTTGCAGTGAAATCGCTTCCAGAGGGGAGTCTAATGAGGGCAAACATTTGATGGTAGCAGCTTCCCTGCGGGAGATACTCTCTTTGCCAAAATCGCATTATTAGGCGAAAGTAAGTTACAATTCAGTACCCTTTCCTAAAGCTTGCTGTTAGGAGGGAATCTGCAGCTTGCAGTGAAAGCGCTTCCAGAGGGGAGTCTAATGAGGGCAAACATTTGATGGTAGCAGCTTCCCTGCGGGAGATACTCTCTTTGCCAAAATCGCATTATTAGCCGCAGTTAAGTTACAATTCAGTACCCTATCCTAAAGCTTGCTGTTAGGAGGGAATCTGCAGCTTGCAGTGAAAGCGCTTGCAGAGGGCAGTCTAATGAGGGCAAACATTTGATGGTAGAGCCTTCCCTGCGGGAGATACTCTCTTTGCCAAAATCGCAGTATTAGGCGAAAGTAAGATACAATTCAGTACCCTATCCTAAAGCTTGCTGTTAGGAGGGAATCTGCAGCTTGCAGTGAAAGCGCTTGCAGAGGGGAGTCTAATGAGGGCAAACATTTGATGGTAGCAGCTTCCCTGCGGGAGATACTCTCTTTTCCGAAATCGCCTTATTAGCCGCAGTTAAGTTACAATTCAGTACCCTATCCTAAAGCTTGCTGTTAGGAGGGAATCTGCAGCTTGCAGTGAAAGCGCTTCCAGAGGGGAGTCTAATGAGGGCAAATATTTGATGGTAGCAGCTTCCCTGCGGGAGATATTCTCTTTGCCAAAATCGCCTTATTAGCCGCAGTTAAGTTACAATTCAGTACCCTATCCTAAAGCTTGCTGTTAGGACGGAATCTGCAGCTTGCAGTGAAAGCGCTTCCAGAGGGGAGTCTAATGAGGGCAAACATTTGATGGTAGCAGCTTCCCTGCGGGAGATAGTCTCTTTGCCAAAATCGCCTTATTAGCCGCAGTTAAGTTACAATTCAGTACCCTATCCTAAAGCTTGCTGTTAGGAGGGAATCTGCAGCTTGCAGTGAAAGCGCTTCCAGAGGGGAGTCTAATGAGGGCAAACATTTGATGGTAGCAGCTTCCCTGCGGGAGATACTCTCTTTGCCAAAATCGCGTTCTTAGCCGCAGTTAAGTTACAATTCAGTACCCTATCCTAAAGCTTGCTGTTAGGAGGGAATCTGCAGCTTGCAGTGAAAGCGCTTCCAGAGGGGAGTCTAATGAGGGCAAACATTTGATGGTAGCATCTTCCCTGCGGGAGATACTCTCTTTGCCAAAATCGCGTTCTTAGCCGCAGTTAAGATACAATTCAGTACCCTATCCTAAAGCTTGCTGTTAGGAGGGAATCTGCAGCTTGCAGTGAAAGCGCTTCCAGAGGGGAGTCTAATGAGGGCAAACATTTGATGGTAGCAGCTTCCCTGCGGGAGATACTCTCTTTGCCAAAATCCCCTTATTAGCCGCAGTTAAGTTACAATTCAGTACCCTATCCTAAAGCTTGCTGTTAGGAGGGAATCTGCAGCTTGCCGTGAAAGCGCTTCCGGAGGGGAGTCTAATGAGGGCAAACATTTGATGGTAGCATCTTCCCTGCGGGAGATATTCTCATTGCCAAAATCGCCTTATTAGCCGCAGTTAAGTTACAATTCAGTACCCTATCCTAAAGCTTGCTGTTAGGAGGGAATCTGCAGCTTGCAGTGAAAACACTTCCAGAGGGGAATCTAATGAGGGCAAACATTTGATGGTAACAGCTTCCCTGCGGGAGATATTCTCTTTGCCAAAATCGCCTTATTAGACGCAGTTAAGTTACAATTCAGTACAGTGTCCTACAGTTTGCTGTTAGGAGGGAATCTGCAGCTTGCAGTGAAAGCGCTTCCAGAGGGGAGTCTAATGAGGGCAAACATTTGATGGTAGCAGCTTCCCTGCGGGAGATACTCTCTTTGCCAAAATCGCATTTTTAGGCTAAAGTAAGTTACAATTCAGTACCCTATCCTAAAGCTTGCTGTTAGGAGGGAATCTGCAGCTTGCAGTGAAAGCGCTTCCAGAGGGGAGTCTAATGAGGACAAACATTTGATGGTAGCAGCTTCCCTGCGGGAGATATTCTCATTGCCAAAATCGCCTTATTAGCCGCAGTTAAGTTACAATTCAGTACCCTATCCTAAAGCTTGCTGTTAGGAGGGAATCTGCAGCTTGCAGTGAAAGCGCTTCCAGAGGGGAGTCTAATGAGGGCAAACATTTGATGGTAGCAGCTTCCCTGCGGGAGATAGTCTCCTTGCCATAATCGCATTATTAGGCGAAAGTAAGTTACAATTCAGTACCCTATCCTAAAGCTTGCTGTTAGGAGGGAATCTGCAGCTTGCAGTGAAAGCGCTTCCAGAGGGGAGTCTAATGAGGGCAAACATTTGATGGTAGCAGCTTCCCTGCGGAAGATAGTCTCTTTGCCAAAATCGCAGTATTAGGCGAAAGTAAGTTACAATTCAGTACCCTATCCTAAAGCTTGCTGTTAGGAGGGAATCTGCAGCTTGCAGTGAAAGCACTTCCAGAGGGGAATCTAATGAGGGCAAACATTTGATGGTAGCAGCTTCCCGGCGGGAGATACTCTCTTTGCCAAAATCGCCTTATTAGCCGCAGTTAAGTTACAATTCAGTACTCTATCCTAAAGCTTGCTGTTAGGAGGGAATCTGCAGCTTGCAGTGAAAGCGCTTCCAGAGGGGAGTCTAATGAGGGCAAACATTTGATGGTAGCATCTTCCCTGCGGGAGATATTCTCATTGCCAAAATCGCCTTATTAGCCGCAGTTAAGTTACAATTCAGTACCCTATCTTAAAGCTTGCTGTTAGGAGGGAATCTGCAGCTTGCAGTGAAAGCACTTCCAGAGGGGAGTCTAATGAGGGCAAACATTTGATGGTAACAGCTTCCCTGCGGGAGATATTCTCTTTGCCAAAATCGCCTTATTAGACGCAGTTAAGTTACAATTCAGTACAGTGTCCTACAGCTTGCTGTTAGGAGGGAATCTGCAGCTTGCAGTGAAAGCGCTTCCAGAGGGGAGTCTAATGAGGGCAAACATTTAATGGTAGCAGCTTCCCTGCGGGAGATACTCCCTTTGCCAAAATCGCATTTTTAGGCGAAAGTAAGTTACAATTCAGTACCCTATCCTAAAGCTTGCTGTTAGGAGGGAATCTGCAGCTTGCAGTGAAAGCGCTTCCAGAGGGGAGTCTAATGAGGGCAAACATTTGATGGTAGCAGCTTCCCTGCGGGAGATATTCTCATTGCCAAAATCGCCTTATTAGCCGCAGTTAAGTTACAATTCAGTACACTATCCTAAAGCTTGCTGTTAGGAGGGAATCTGCAGCTTGCAGTGAAAGCGCTTCCAGAGGGGAGTCTAATGAGGGCAAACATTTGATGGTAGCAGCTTCCCTGCGGGAGATACTCTCTTTGCCAAAATCGCATTATTAGGCGAAAGTAAGTTACAATTCAGTACCCTATCCTAAAGCTTGCTGTTAGGAGGGAATCTGCAGCTTGCAGTGAAAGCGCTTCCAGAGGGGAGTCTAATGAGGGCAAACATTTGATGGTAGCAGCTTCCCTGCGGGAGATACTCTCTTTGCCAAAATCGCATTATTAGGCGAAAGTAAGTTACAATTCAGAACACTTTCCTAAAGCTTGCTGTTAGGAGGGAACCTGCAGCTTGCAGTGAAAGCGCTTCCAGAGGGGAGTCTAATGAGGGCAAACATTTGATGGTAGCAGCTTCCCTGCAGGAGATACTCTCTTTGCGAAAATCGCATTATTAGGCGGAAGTAAGTTACAATTCAGTACCCTATCCTAAAGCTTGCTGTTAGGAGGGAATCTGCAGCTTGCAGTGAAAGCGCTTCCAGAGGGGAGTCTAATGAGGGCAAACATTTGATGGTAGCAGCTTCCCTGCGGGAGATAGTCTCTTTGCCAAAATCGCATTTTTAGGCGAAAGTAAGATACAATTCAGTACCCTATCCTAAAGCTTGCTGTTAGGAGGGAATCTGCAGCTTGCAGTGAAAGCGCTTCCAGAGGGGAGTCTAACGAGGGCAAACATTTGATGGTAGCAGCTTCCCTGCAGGATATACTCTCTTTTCCTAAATCGCCTTATTAGCCGCAGTTAAGTTACAATTCAGTACCCTATCCTAAAGCTTGCTGTTAGGAGGGAATCTGCAGCTTGCAGTGAAAGCGCTTCCAGAGGGGAGTCTAATGAGGGCAAACATTTGATGGTAACAGCTTCCCTGCGGGAGATACTCTTATTGCCAATATCGCCTTATTAGGCGAAACTAAGATACAATGCAGTACACTGTCCTAAAGCTTGCTGTTAGGAGTGAATCTGCAGCTTGCAGTGAAAGCACTTCCAGAGTGGAGTTAAATGAGGGCAAACATTTGATGGTAGCAGCTTCCCTGCAGGAGATACTCTCTTTGCCAAAATCGCATTATTAGGCGAAAGTAAGTTACAATTCAGAACCCTTACCTAAAGCTTGCTGTTAGGAGGGAATCTGCAGCTTGCAGTGAAAGCGCTTCCAGAGGGGAGTCTAATGAGGGCAAACATTTGATGGTAGCAGCTTCCCTGCGGGAGATACTCTCTTTGCCAAAATCGCATTATTAGGCGAAAGTAAGTTACAATTCAGTACCCTATCCTAAAGCTTGCTGTTAGGAGGGAATCTGCAGCTTGCAGTGAAATCACTTCCAGAGGGGAATCTAATGAGGGCAAACATTTGATGGTAGCAGCTTCCCGGCGGTAGATACTCTCTTTGCCAAAATCGCCTTATTAGCCGCAGTTAAGTTACAATTCAGTACCCTATCCTAAAGCTTGCTGTTAGGAGGGAATCTGCAGCTTGCAGTGAAAGCGCTTCCAGAGGGGAGTCTAATGAGGGCAAACATTTGATGGTAGCATCTTCCCTGCGGGAGATATTCTCATTGCCAAAATTGCCTTATTAGCCGCAGTTAAGTTACAATTCAGTACCCTATCCTAAAGCTTGCTGTTAGGAGGGAATCTGCAGCTTGCAGTGAAAGCACTTCCAGAGGGGAGTCTAATGAGGGCAAACATTTGATGGTAACAGCTTCCCTGCGGGAGATATTCTCTTTGCCAAAATCGCCTTATTAGCCGCAGTTAAGTTACAATTCAGTACCCTATCCTAAAGCTTGCTGTTAGGAGGGAATCTGCAGCTTGCAGTGAAATCGCTTCCAGAGGGGAGTCTAATGAGGGCAAACATTTGATGGTAGCAGCTTCCCTGCGGGAGATACTCTCTTTGCCAAAATCGCATTATTAGGCGAAAGTAAGTTACAATTCAGTACCCTTTCCTAAAGCTTGCTGTTAGGAGGGAATCTGCAGCTTGCAGTGAAAGCGCTTCCAGAGGGGAGTCTAATGAGGGCAAACATTTGATGGTAGCAGCTTCCCTGCGGGAGATAGTCTCCTTGCCATAATCGCATTATTAGGCGAAAGTAAGTTACAATTCAGTACCCTTTCCTAAAGCTTGCTGTTAGGAGGGAATCTGCAGCTTGCAGTGAAAGCGCTTCCAGAGGGGAGTCTAATGAGGGCAAACATTTGATGGTAGCAGCTTCCCTGCGGGAGATAGTCTCCTTCCCATAATCGCATTATTAGGCGAAAGTAAGTTACAATTCAGTACCCTATCCTAAAGCTTGCTGTTAGGAGGGAATCTGCAGCTTGCAGTGAAAGTGCTTCCAGAGGGGAGTCTAATGAGGGCAAACATTTGATGGTAGCAGCTTCCCTGCGGGAGATACTCTCTTTGCCAATATCGCCTTATTAGGCGAAAGTAAGTTACAATTCAGAACCCTTTCCTAAAGCTTGCTGTTAGGAAGGAATCTGCAGCTTGCAGTGAAAGCGCTTCCAGAGGGGAGTCTAATGAGGGCAAACATTTGATGGTAGCAGCTTCCCTGCGGGAGATACTCTCTTTGCCAAAATCGCATTATTAGGCGAAAGTAAGTTACAATTCAGTACACTATCCTAAAGATTGCTGTTAGGAGGGAATCTGCAGCTTGCAGTGAAAGCACTTCCAGAGTGGAGTCTAATGAGGGCAAACATTTGATGGTAGCAGCTTCCCTGCGGGAGATACTCTCTTTGCCAAAATCGCATTATTAGGCGAAAGTAAGTTACAATTCAGTACCCTATCCTAAAGCTTGCTGTTAGGAGGGAATCTGCAGCTTGCAGTGAAAGCGCTTCCAGAGGGGAGTCTAATGAGGGCAAATATTTGATGGTAGCAGCTTCCCTGCGGGAGATACTCTCTTTGCCAAAATCGCGTTCTTAGCCGCAGTTAAGTTACAATTCAGTACCCTATGCTAAAGCTTGCTGTTAGGAGGGAATCTGCAGCTTGCAGTGAAAGCGCTTCCAGAGGGGAGTCTAATGAGGGCAAACATTTGATGGTAGCATCTTCCCTGCGGGAGATACTCTCTTTGCCAAAATCGCGTTCTTAGCCGCATTTAAGTTACAATTCAGTACCCTATCCTAAAGCTTGCTGTTAGGAGGGAATCTGCAGCTTGCAGTGAAAGCGCTTCCAGAGGGGAGTCTAATGAGGGCAAACATTTGATGGTAGCAGCTTCCCTGCGGGAGATACTCTCTTTGCAAAAATCGCATTTTTAGGCGAAAGTAAGATACAATTCAGTACCCTATCCTAAAGCTTGCTGTTAGGAGGGAATCTGCAGCTTGCAGTGAAAGCGCTTCCAGAGGGGAGTCTAATGAGGGCAAACATTTGATGGTAGCAGCTTCCCTGCAGGATATACTCTCTTTTCCTAAATCGCCTTATTAGCCGCAGTTAAGTTACAATTCAGTACCCTATCCTAAAGCTTGCTGTTAGGAGGGAATCTGCAGCTTGCAGTGAAAGCGCTTCCAGAGGGGAGTCTAATGAGGGCAAACATTTGATGGTAACAGCTTCCCTGCGGGAGATATTCTCTTTGCCAATATCGCCTTATTAGGCGAAACTAAGATACAATGCAGTACACTGTCCTAAAGCTTGCTGTTAGGAGTGAATCTGCATCTTGCAGTGAAAGCACTTCCAGAGTGGAGTTAAATGAGGGCAAACATTTGATGGTAGCAGCTTCCCTGCTGGAGATACTCTCTTTTCCAAAATCGCATTATTATGCGAAAGTAAGATACAATTCAGTACCCTATCCTAAAGCTTGCTGTTAGGAGGGAATCTGCAGCTTGCAGTGAAAGCGCTTCCAGAGGGGAGTCTAATGAGGGCAAATATTTGATGGTAGCAGCTTCCCTGCGGGAGATACTCTCTTTGCCAAAATGGCCTTCTTAGCCGCAGTTAAGTTACAATTCAGTACCCTATCCTAAAGCTTGCTGTTAGGAGGGAATCTGCAGCTTGCAGTGAAAGCGCTTCCAGAGGGGAGTCTAATGAGGGCAAACATTTGATGGTAGCAGCTTCCCTGCGGTAGATACTCTCTTTGCCAAAATCGCATTATTAGGCGAAAGTAAGTTACAATTCAGAACCCTTACCTAAAGCTTGCTGTTAGGAGGGAATCTGCAGCTTGCAGTGAAAGCGCTTCCAGAGGGGAGTCTAATGAGGGCAAACATTTGATGTTAGCAGCTTCCCTGCGGGAGATACTCTCTTTGCCAAAATCGCATTATTAGGCGAAAGTAAGTTACAATTCAGTACCCTATCCTAAAGCTTGCTGTTAGGAGGGAATCTGCAGCTTGCAGTGAAATCACTTCCAGAGGGGAATCTAATGAGGGCAAACATTTGATGGTAGCAGCTTCCCGGCGGGAGATACTCTCTTTGCCAAAATCGCCTTATTAGCCGCAGTTAAGTTACAATTCAGTACCCTATCCTAAAGCTTGCTGTTAGGAGGGAATCTGCAGCTTGCAGTGAAAGCGCTTCCAGAGGGGAGTCTAATGAGGGCAAACATTTGATGGTAGCATCTTCCCTGCGGGAGATATTCTCATTGCCATAATCGCGTTCTTAGCCGCAGTTAAGTTACAATTCAGTACCCTATCCTAAAGCTTGCTGTTAGGAGGGAATCTGCAGCTTGCAGTGAAAGCACTTCCAGAGGGGAGTCTAATGAGGGCAAACATTTGATGGTAACAGCTTCCCTGCGGGAGATATTCTCTTTGCCAAAATCGCCTTATTAGCCGCAGTTAAGTTACAATTCAGTACCCTATCCTAAAGCTTGCTGTTAGGAGGGAATCTGCAGCTTGCAGTGAAATCGCTTCCAGAGGGGAGTCTAATGAGGGCAAACATTTGATGGTAGCAGCTTCCCTGCGGGAGATACTCTCTTTGCCAAAATCGCATTATTAGGCGAAAGTAAGTTACAATTCAGTACCCTTTCCTAAAGCTTGCTGTTAGGAGGGAATCTGCAGCTTGCAGTGAAAGCGCTTCCAGAGGGGAGTCTAATGAGGGCAAACATTTGATGGTAGCAGCTTCCCTGCGGGAGATAGTCTCCTTCCCATAATCGCATTATTAGGCGAAAGTAAGTTACAATTCAGTACCCTATCCTAAAGCTTGCTGTTAGGAGGGAATCTGCAGCTTGCAGTGAAAGCGCTTCCAGAGGGGAGTCTAATGAGGGCAAACATTTGATGGTAGCAGCTTCCCTGCGGGAGATACTCTCTTTGCCAAAATCGCATTATTAGGCGAAAGTAAGTTACAATTCAGTACCCTATCCTAAAGCTTGCTGTTAGGAGGGAATCTGCAGCTTGCAGTGAAAGCACTTCCAGAGTGGAGTCTAATGAGGGCAAACATTTGATGGTAGCAGCTTCCCTGCGGGAGATACTCTCTTTGCCAAAATCGCATTATTAGGCGAAAGTAAGTTACAATTCAGTACCCTATCCTAAAGCTTGCTGTTAGGAGGGAATCTGCAGCTTGCAGTGAAAGCGCTTCCAGAGGGGAGTCTAATGAGGGCAAATATTTGATGGTAGCAGCTTCCCTGCGGGAGATACTCTCTTTGCCAAAATCGCGTTCTTAGCCGCAGTTAAGTTACAATTCAGTACCCTATCCTAAAGCTTGCTGTTAGGAGGGAATCTGCAGCTTGCAGTGAAAGCGCTTCCAGAGGGGAGTCTAAGGAGGGCAAACATTTGATGGTAGCATCTTCCCTGCGGGAGATACTCTCTTTGCCAAAATCGCGTTCTTAGCCGCAGTTAAGATACAATTCAGTACCCTATCCTAAAGCTTGCTGTTAGGAGGGAATCTGCAGCTTGCAGTGAAAGCGCTTCCAGAGGGGAGTCTAATGAGGGCAAACATTTGATGGTAGCATCTTCCCTGCGGGAGATATTCTCATTGCCAAAATCGCATTATTAGGCGAAAGTAAGTTACAATTCAGTACACTATCCTAAAGCTTGCTGTTAGGAGGGAATCTGCAGCTTGCAGTGAAAGCGCTTCCAGAGGGGAGTCTAATGAGGGCAAACATTTGATGGTAGCAGCTTCCCTGCAGGATATACTCTCTTTTCCGAAATCGCCTTATTAGCCGCAGTTAAGTTACAATTCAGTACCCTATCCTAAAGCTTGCTGTTAGGAGGGAATCTGCAGCTTGCAGTGAAAGCGCTTCCAGTGGGGAGTCTAATGAGGGCAAACATTTGATGGTAGCAGCTTCCCTGCGGGAGATACTCTCTTTGCCAAAATCGCATTATTAGGCGAAAGTAAGTTACAATTCAGTACCCTATCCTAAAGCTTGCTGTTAGGAGGGAATCTGCAGCTTGCAGTGAAAACACTTCCAGAGGGGAGTCTAGTGAGGGCAAACATTTGATGGTAACAGCTTCCCTGCGGGAGATATTCTCTTTGCCAAAATCGCCTTATTAGACGCAGTTAAGTTACAATTCAGTACAGTGTCCTACAGCTTGCTGTTAGGAGGGAATCTGCAGCTTGCAGTGAAAGCGCTTCCAGAGGGGAGTCTAATGAGGGCAAACATTTAATGGTAGCAGCTTCCCTGCGGGAGTTACTCTCTTTGCCAAAATCGCATTTTTAGGCGAAAGTAAGTTACAATTCAGTACCCTATCCTAAAGCTTGCTGTTAGGAGGGAATCTGCAGCTTGCAGTGAAAGCGCTTCCAGAGGGGAGTCTAATGAGGGCAAACATTTGATGGTAGCAGCTTCCCTGCGGGAGATATTCTCATTGCCAAAATCGCCTTATTAGACACAGTTAAGTTACAATTCAGTACCCTATCCTAAAGCTTGCTGTTAGGAGGGAATCTGCAGCTTGCAGTGAAAGCGCTTCCAGAGGGGAGTCTAATGAGGGCAAGCATTTGATGGTAGCAGCTTCCCTGCGGGAGATATTCTCATTGCCAAAATCGCCTTATTAGCCGCAGTTAAGTTACAATTCAGTACACTATCCTAAAGCTTGCTGTTAGGAGGGAATCTGCAGCTTGCAGTGAAAGCGCTTCCAGAGGGGAGTCTAATGAGGGCAAACATTTGATGGTAGCAGCTTCCCTGCGGGAGATACTCTCTTTGCCAAAATCGCATTATTAGGCGAAAGTAAGTTACAATTCAGTACCCTATCCTAAAGCTTGCTGTTAGGAGGGAATCTGCAGCTTGCAGTGAAAGCGCTTCCAGAGGGGAGTCTAATGAGGGCAAACATTTGATGGTAGCAGCTTCCCTGCGGGAGATACTCTCTTTGCCAAAATCGCATTATTAGTCGAAAGTAAGTTACAATTCAGAACCCTTTCCTAAAGCTTGCTGTTAGGAGGGAACCTGCAGCTTGCAGTGAAAGCGCTTCCAGAGGGGAGTCTAATGAGGGCAAACATTTGATGGTAGCAGCTTCCCTGCAGGAGATACTCTCTTTGCGAAAATCGCATTATTAGGCGGAAGTAAGTTACAATTCAGTTCACTATCCTAAAGCTTGCTGTTATGAGGGAATCTGCAGCTTGCAGTGAAAGCGCTTCCAGAGGGGAGTCTAATGAGGGCAAACATTTGATGGTAGCAGCTTCCCTGCGGGAGATACTCTCTTTGCCAAAATCGCATTTTTAGGCGAAAGTAAGATACAATTCAGTACCCTATCCTAAAGCTTGCTGTTAGGAGGGAATCTGCAGCTTGCAGTGAAAGCGCTTCCAGAGGGGAGTCTAATGAGGGCAAGCATTTGATGGTAGCAGCTTCCCTGCGGGAGATATTCTCTTTGCCAATATCGCCTTATTAGGCGAAACTAAGATACAATGCAGTACCCTGTCCTAAAGCTTGCTGTTAGGAGTGAATCTGCAGCTTGCAGTGAAAGCACTTCCAGAGTGGAGTTAAATGAGGGCAAACATTTGATGGTAGCAGCTTCCCTGCGGGAGATAGTCTCTTTTCCAAAATCGCATTATTATGCGAAAGTAAGATACAATTCAGTACCCTATCCTAAAGCTTGCTGTTAGGAGGGAATCTGCAGCTTGCAGTGAAAGCGCTTCCAGAGGGGAGTCTAATGAGGGCAAATATTTGATGGTAGCAGCTTCCCTGCGGGAGATACTCTCTTTGCCAAAATCGCCTTCTTAGCCGCAGTTATGTTACAATTCAGTACCCTATCCTAAAGCTTGCTGTTAGGAGGGAATCTGCAGCTTGCAGTGAAAGCGCTTCCAGAGGGGAGTATAATGAGGGCAAACATTTGATGGTAGCATCTTCCCTGCGGGAGATACTCTCTTTGCCAAAATCGCCTTATTAGCCGCAGTTAAGTTACAATTCAGTACCCTATCCTAAAGCTTGCTGTTAGGAGGGAATCTGCAGCTTGCAGTGAAAGCGCTTCCAGAGGGGAGTCTAATGAGGGCAAACATTTGATGGTAGCAGCTTCCCTGCGGGAGATACTCTCTTTGCCAAAATCGCATTATTAGGCAAAAGTAAGATACAATTCAGTACCCTATCCTAAAGCTTGCTGTTAGGAGGGAATCTGCAGCTTGCAGTGAAAGCGCTTCCAGAGGGGAGTCTAACTAGGGAAACATTTGATGGTAGTAGCTTCCCTGCAGGATATACTCTCTTTTCCTAAATCGCCATATTAGCCGCAGTTAAGTTACAATTCAGTATCCTGTCCTAAAGATTGCTGTTAGGAGGGAATCTGTCGCTTGCAGTGAAAGCGCTTCCAGAGGGGAGTCTAATGAGGGCAAATATTTGATGGTAGCAGCTTCCCTGCGGGAGATACTGTCTTTGCCAAAATTGCCTTCTTAGCCGCAGTTAAGATACAATTCAGTACCCTATCCTAAAGCTTGCTGTTAGGAGGGAATCTGCAGCTTGCAGTGAAAGCGCTTCCAGAGTGGAGTCTAATGAGGGCAAACATTTGATGGTAGCAGCTTCCCTGCGGGAGATACTCTCTTTGCCAAAATCGCATTATTAGGCGAAAGTAAGTTACAATTCAGTACCCTATCCTAAAACTTGCTGTTAGGAGGGAATCTGCAGCTTGCAGTGAAAGCGCTTCCAGAGGGGAGTCTAATGAGGGCAAATATTTGATTGTAGCAGCTTCTCTGCGGGAGATACTCTCTTTGCCAAAATTGCCTTCTTAGCCGCAGTTAAGTTACAATTCAGTACCCTATCCTAAAGCTTGCTGTTAGGAGGGAATCTGCAGCTTGCAGTGAAAGCGCTTCCAGAGGGGAGTCTAATGAGGGCAAACATTTGATGGTAGCAGCTTCCCTGCGGGAGATAGTCTCTTTGCGAAAATCGCCTTATTAGCCGCAGTTAAGTTACAATTCAGTACCCTATCCTAAAGCTTGCTGTTAGGAGGGAATCTGCAGCTTGCAGTGAAAGCGCTTCCAGAGGGGAGTCTGATGAGGGCAAATATTTGATGGAAGCATCTTCCCTGCGGGAGATATTCTCTTTGCCAACATCGCCTCATTAGCTGCAGTTAAGTTACAATTCAGTACCCTATCCTAAAGCTTGCTGTTAGGAGGGAATCTGCAGCTTGCAGTGAAAGCGCTTTCAGAGTGGAGTCTAACGAGGGCAAACATTTGATGGTAGCAGCTTCCCTGCGGGAGATACTCTCTTTGACAAAATCGCATTATTAGGCGAAAGTAAGTTACAATTCAGTACCCTATCCTAAAGCTTGCTGTTAGGAGGGAATCTGCAGCTTGCAGTGAAAGCGCTTCCAGAGGGGAGTCTGATGAGGGCAAATATTTGATGGTAGCAGCTTCCCTGCGGGAGATACTCTCTTTGCCAAATCGCATTATTAGGCGAAAATAAGATACAATTCAGTACCCTATCCTAAAGCTTGCTGTTAGGAGTGAATCTGCAGCTTGCAGTGAAAGCGCTTCCAAAGGGGAGTCTAATGAGGGCAAATATTTGATTGTAGCATCTTCCCTGCGGGAGATATTCTCTTAGCCAAAATCGCCATATTAGACGCAGTTAAGTTACAATTCAGTACCCTATCCTAAAGATTGCTGTTAGGAGGGAATCTGCAGCTTGCAGTGAAAGCACTTCCAGAGGGGAGTCTAATGAGGGCAAACATTTGATGGTAGCAGCTTCCCTGCGGGAGATACTCTCTTTGCCAAAATCGCATTTTTAGGCGAAAGTAAGTTACAATTCAGTACCCTATCCTAAAGCTTGCTGTTAGGAGGGAATCTGCAGCTTGCAGTGAAAGCGCTTCCAGAGGGGAGTCTAATGAGGGCAAACATTTGATGGTAGCAGCTTCCCTGCGGGAGATACTCTCTTTGCCAAAGTCGCATTATTAGGCGAAAGTAAGTTACAATTCAGTACCCTATCCTAAAGCTTGCTGTTAGGAGGGAATCTGCAGCTTGCAGTGAAAGCGCTTCCAGAGGGGAGTCTAACGAGGGCAAACATTTGATGGTAGCAGCTTCCCTGCGGGAGAGAGTCTCTTTTCCAAAATCGCATTATTAGGCGAAAGTAAGTTACAATTCAGTACCCTATCCTAAAGCTTGCGGTTAGGAGGGAATCTGCAGCTTGCAGTGAAAGCGCTTCCAGAGGGGAGTCTAATGAGGGCAAACATTTGATGGTAGCAGCTTCCCTGCAGGAGATACTCTCTTTGCCAAAATCGCATTATTAGGCGAAAGTAAGTTACAATTCAGTACCCTATCCTAAAGCTTGCTTTTAAGAGGGAATCTGCAGCTTGCAGTGAAAGCGCTTCCAGAGGGGAGTCTAATGAGGGCAAACATTTGATGGTAACAGCTTCCCTGTGGGAGATATTCTCTTTGCCAAAATCGCCTTATTAGACGCAGTTAAGTTACAATTCAGTACAGTGTCCTACAGCTTGCTGTTAGGAGGGAATCTGCAGCTTGCAGTGAAAGCGCTTCCAGAGGGGAGTCTAATGAGGGCAAACATTTGATGGTAGCAGCTTCCCTGCGGGAGATACTCCCTTTTCCAAAATCGCATTTTTAGGCGAAAGTAAGTTACAATTCAGTACCCTATCCTAAAGCTTGCTGTTAGGAGGGAATCTGCAGCTTGCAGTGAAAGCGCTTCCAGAGGGGAGTCTAATGAGGGCAAACATTTGATGGTAGCAGCTTCCCTGCGGGAGATATTCTCATTGCCAAAATCGCCTTATTAGACGCAGTTAAGTTACAATTCAGTACCCTATCCTAAAGCTTGCTGTTAGGAGGGAATCTGCAGCTTGCAGTGAAAGCTCTTCCAGAGGGGAGTCTAATGAGGGCAAACATTTGATGGTAGCAGCTTCCCTGCGGGAGATACTCTCTTTGCCAAAATCGCATTATTAGGCGAAAGTAAGTTACAATTCAGTACCCTTTCCTAAAGCTTGCTGTTAGGAGGGAATCTGCAGCTTGCAGTGAAAGCGCTTCCAGAGGGGAGTCTAATAAGGGCAAATATTTGATGGTAGCATCTTCCCTGCGGGAGATATTCTCTTTGCCAAAATCGCCTCATTAGCCGCAGTTAAGTTACAATTCAGCACCCTATCCTAAAGCTTGCTGTTAGGAGGGAATCTGCAGCTTGCAGTGAAAGCGCTTCCAGAGGGGAGTCTAACGAGGGCAAAGATTTGATGGTAGCAGCTTCCCTGCGGGAGATAGTCTCTTTGCCAAAATCGCATTATTAGGCCAAAGTAAGTTACAATTCAGTACCCTATCCTAAAGCTTGCTGTTAGGAGGGAATCTGCAGCTTGCAGTGAAAGCGCTTCCAGAGGGGAGTCTAATGAGGGCAAATATTTGATGGTAGCAGCTTCCCTGCGGGAGATACTCTCTTTGCCAAATCGCATTATTAGGCGAAAATAAGTTACAATTCAGTACACTATCCTAAAGCTTGCTGTTAGGAGGGAATCTGCAGCTTGCAGTGAAAGCGCTTCCAGAGGGGAGTCTAATGAGGGCAAACATTTGATGGTAACAGCTTCCCTGCGGGAGATATTCTCTTTGCCAAAATCGCCTTATTATGCGAAAGTAAGATACAATTCAGTACACTATCCTAAAGCTTGCTGTTAGGAGGGAATCTGCAGCTTGCAGTGAAAGCGCTTCCAGAGGGGAGTCTAATGAGGGCAAACATTTGATGGTAGCAGCTTCCCTGCGAGAGATACTCTCTTTGCCAAAATCGCTTTATTAGGCGAAAGTAAGTTACAATTCAGTACCCTTTCCTAAAGCTTGCTGTTAGGAGGGAATCTGCAGCTTGCAGTGAAAGCGCTTCCAGAGGGGAGTCTAATGAGGGCAAACATTTGATGGTAGCAGCTTCCCTGCGGGAGATACTCTCTTTGCAAAAATCGCATTTTTAGGTAAAAGTAAGATACAATTCAGTACCCTATCCTAAAGCTTGATGTTAGGAGGGAATCTACAGCTTGCAGTGAAAGCGCTTCCAGAGGGGAGTCTAAGGAGGGCAAACATTTGATGGTAGCAGCTTCCCTGCAGGATATACTCTCTTTTCCGAAATCGCCTTATTAGCCGCAGTTAAGTTACAATTCAGTACCCTATCCTAAAGCTTGCTGTTAGGAGGGAATCTGCAGCTTGCAGTGAAAGCGCTTCCAGAGGGGAGTCTAATGAGGGCAAACATTTGATGGTAATAGCTTCCCTGCGGGAGATATTCTCTTTGCCAAAATCGCTTTATTAGGCGAAAGTAAGTTACAATTCAGTACCCTATCCTAAAGCTTGCTGTTAGGAGGGAATCTGCAGCTTGCAGTGAAAGCGCTTCCAGAGGGGAGTCTAATGAGGGCAAACATTTGATGGTAGCAGCTTCCCTGCGGGTGATACTCTCTTTGCCAAAATCGCATTATTAGGCGAAAGTAAGTTACAATTCAGTACCCTATCCTAAAGCTTGCTGTTAGGAGGGAATCTTCAGCTTGCAGTGAAAGCGCTTCCAGAGGGTAGTCTAATGAGGGCAAACATTTGATGGTAGCAGCTTCCCTGCGGGAGATACTCTCTTTGCCAAAATCGCATTATTAGGCGAAAGTAAGTTACAATTCAGTACCCGATCCTAAAGCTTGCTGTTAGGAGGGAATCTGCAGCTTGCAGTGAAAGCGCTTCCAGAGGGGAGTCTAATGAGGGCAAACATTTGATGGTAGCAGCTTCCCTGCGGGAGATACTCTCTTTGCCAAAATCGCCTTATTAGCTGCAGTTAAGTTACAATTCAGTACACTATCCTAAAGCTTGCTGTTAGGGGGGAATTTGCAGCTTGCAGTGAAAGCGCTTCCAGAGGGGAGTCTAATGAGGGCAAACATTTGATGGTAGCAGCTTCCCTGCGGGAGATACTCTCTTTGCCAAATCGCATTATTAGGCGAAAATAAGTTACAATTCAGTACCCTATCCTAAAGCTTGCTGTTAGGAGTGAATCTGCAGCTTGCAGTGAAAGCGCTTCCAGAGGGGAGTCTAATGAGGGCAAATATTTGATTGTAGCATCTTCCCTGCGGGAGATATTCTCTTAGCCAAAATCGCCATATTAGACGGAGTTAAGTTACAATTCAGTACCCTATCCTAAAGATTGCTGTTAGGAGGGAATCTGCAGCTTGCAGTGAAAGCACTTCCAGAGGGGAGTCTAATGAGGGCAAACATTTGATGGTAGCAGCTTCCCTGCGGGAGATACTCTCTTTGCCAAAATCGCATTTTTAGGCGAAAGTAAGATACAATTCAGTACCCTATCCTAAAGCTTGCTGTTAGGAGGGAATCTGCAGCTTGCAGTGAAAGCGCTTCCAGAGGGGAGTCTAATGAGGGCAAACATTTGATGGTAGCAGCTTCCCTGCGGGAGATACTCTCTTTGCCAAAATCGCATTATTAGGCGAAAGTAAGTTACAATTCAGTACCCTATCCTAAAGCTTGCTGTTAGGAAGGAATCTGCAGCTTGCAGTGAAAGCGCTTCCAGAGGGGAGTCTAACGAGGGCAAACATTTGATGGTAGCAGCTTCCCTGCGGGAGAGAGTCTCTTTTCCAAAATCGCATTATTAGGCGAAAGAAAGTTACAATTCAGTACCCTATCCTAAAGCTTGCTATTAGGAGGGAATCTGCAGCTTGCAGTGAAAGCGCTTCCAGAGGGGAGTCTAATAAGGGCAAATATTTGATGGTAGCATCTTCCCTGCGGGAGATATTCTCTTTGCCAAAATCGCCTCATTAGCCGCAGTTAAGTTACAATTCAGCACCCTATCCTAAAGCTTGCTGTTAGGAGGGAATCTGCAGCTTGCAGTGAAAGCGCTTCCAGAGGGGAGTCTAACGAGGGCAAAGATTTGATGGTAGCAGCTTCCCTGCGGGAGATAGTCTCTTTGCCAAAATCGCATTATTAGGCCAAAGTAAGTTACAATTCAGTACCCTATCCTAAAGCTTGCTGTTAGGAGGGAATCTGCAGCTTGCAGTGAAAGCGCTTCCAGAGGGGAGTCTAATGAGGGCAAATATTTGATGGTAGCAGCTTCCCTGCGGGAGATACTCTCTTTGCCAAATCGCATTATTAGGCGAAAATAAGTTTACAATTCAGTACCCTATCCTAAAGCTTGCTGTTAGGAGGGAATCTGCAGCTTGCAGTGAAAGCGCTTCCAGAGGGGAGTCTAATGAGGGCAAACATTTGATGTTAGCAGCTTCCCTGCGGGAGATACTCTCTTTGCAAAAATCGCATTTTTAGGTAAAAGTAAGATACAATTCAGTACCCTATCCTAAAGCTTGATGTTAGGAGGGAATCTACAGCTTGCAGTGAAAGCGCTTCCAGAGGGGAGTCTAAGGAGGGCAAACATTTGATGGTAGCAGCTTCCCTGCAGGATATACTCTCTTTTCCGAAATCGCCTTATTAGCCGCAGTTAAGTTACAATTCAGTACCCTATCCTAAAGCTTGCTGTTAGGAGGGAATCTGCAGCTTGCAGTGAAAGCGCTTCCAGAGGGGAGTCTAATGAGGGCAAACATTTGATGGTAACAGCTTCCCTGCGGGAGATATTCTCTTTGCCAAAATCGCCTTATTATGCGAAAGTAAGTTACAATTCAGTACACAATCCTAAAGCTTGCTGTTAGGAGGGAATCTGCAGCTTGCAGTGAAAGCGCTTCCAGAGGGGAGTCTAATGAGGGCAAACATTTGATGGTAGCAGCTTCCCTGCGGGAGATACTCTCTTTGCCAAAATCGCTTTATTAGGCGAAAGTAAGTTACAATTCAGTACCCTATCCTAAAGCTTGCTGTTAGGAGGGAATCTGCAGCTTGCAGTGAAAGCGCTTCCAGAGGGGAGTCTAATGAGGGCAAACATTTGATGGTAGCAGCTTCCCTGCGGTTGATACTCTCTTTGCCAAAATCGCATTATTAGGCGAAAGTAAGTTACAATTCAGTACCCTATCCTAAAGCTTGCTGTTAGGAGGGAATCTGCAGCTTGCAGTGAAAGCGCTTCCAGAGGGGAGTCTAAGGAGGGCAAACATTTGATGGTAGCAGCTTCCCTGCAGGATATACTCTCTTTTCCGAAATCGCCTTATTAGCCGCAGTTAAGTTACAATTCAGTACCCTATCCTAAAGCTTGCTGTTAGGAGGGAATCTGCAGCTTGCAGTGAAAGCGCTTCCAGAGGGGAGTCTAATGAGGGCAAACATTTGATGGTAACAGCTTCCCTGCGGGAGATATTCTCTTTGCCAAAATCGCCTTATTATGCGAAAGTAAGTTACAATTCAGTACACAATCCTAAAGCTTGCTGTTAGGAGGGAATCTGCAGCTTGCAGTGAAAGCGCTTCCAGAGGGGAGTCTAATGAGGGCAAACATTTGATGGTAGCAGCTTCCCTGCGGGAGATACTCTCTTTGCCAAAATCGCTTTATTAGGCGAAAGTAAGTTACAATTCAGTACCCTATCCTAAAGCTTGCTGTTAGGAGGGAATCTGCAGCTTGCAGTGAAAACGCTTCCAGAGGGGAGTCTAATGAGGGCAAACATTTGATGGTAGCAGCTTCCCTGCGGGAGATAGTCTCTTTGCCAAAATCGCATTATTAGCTGCAGTTAAGTTACAATTCAGTACCCTATCCTAAAGCTTGCTGTTAGGGGGGAATTTGCAGCTTGCAGTGAAAGCGCTTCCAGAGGGGAGTCTAATGAGGGCAAACATTTGATGGTAGCAGCTTCCCTGCGGGAGATACTCTCTTTGCCAAAATCGCCTTTTTAGCCGCAGTTAAGTTACAATTCAGTACCCTATCCTAAAGCTTGCTGTTAGGAGGGAATCTGCAGCTTGCAGTGAAAGCGCTTCCAGAGGGGAGTCTAATGAGGGCAAACATTTGATGGTAGCAGCTTCCCTGCGGGAGATACTCTCTTTGCCAAAATCGCCTTTTTAGCCGCAGTTAAGTTACAATTCAGTACCCTATCCTAAAGCTTGCTGTTAGGAGGGAATCTGCAGCTTGCAGTGAAAGCGCTTCCAGAGGGGAGTCTAATGAGGGCAAACATTTGATGGTAACAGCTTCCCTGCGGGAGATATTCTCATTGCCAAAATCGCCTTATTAGGCGAAAGTAAGTTACAATTCAGTACCCTATCCTAAAGCTTGCTGTTAGGAGGGAATCTGCAGCTTGCAGTGAAAGCGCTTCCAGAGGGGAGTCTAATGAGGGCAAACATTTGATGGTAGCAGCTTCCCTGCGAGAGATATTCTCATTGCCATAATCGCCTTTTTAGCCGCAGTTAAGTTACAATTCAGTACCCTATCCTAAAGCTTGCTGTTAGTAGGGAATCTGCAGCTTGCAGTGAAAGCGCTTCCAGAGGGGAGTCTAATGAGGGCAAACATTTGATGGTAGCAGCTTCCCTGCGGGAGATATTCTCATTGCCAAAATCGCCTTTTTAGCCGCAGTTTAGTTACAATTCAGTACCCTATCCTAAAGCTTGCTGTTAGGAGGGAATCTGCAGCTTGCAGTGAAAGCGCTTCCAGAGGGTAGTCTAATGAGGGCAAACATTTGATGGTAGCAGCTTCCCTGCGGGAGATACTCTCTTTGCCAAAATCGCATTATTAGGCGAAAGTAAGTTACAATTCAGTACCCTATCCTAAAGCTTGCTGTTAGGAGGGAATCTGCAGCTTGCAGTGAAAGCGCTTCCAGAGGGGAGTCTAACGAGGGCAAACATTTGATGGTAGCAGCTTCCCTGCGGGAGATACTCTCTTTGCCAAAATCGCATTATTAGGCGAAAGTAAGTTACAATTCAGTACCCTATCCTAAAGCTTGCTGTTAGGAGGGAATCTTCAGCTTGCAGTGAAAGCGCTTCCAGAGGGTAGTCTAATGAGGGCAAACATTTGATGGTAGCAGCTTCCCTGCGGGAGATACTCTCTTTGCCAAAATCGCATTATTAGGCGAAAGTAAGTTACAATTCAGTACCCTATCCTAAAGCTTGCTGTTAGGAGGGAATCTGCAGCTTGCAGTGAAAGCGCTTCCAGAGGGGAGTCTAATGAGGGCAAACATTTGATGGTAGCAGCTTCCCTGCGGGAGATACTCTCTTTGCCAAAATCGCATTATTAGCTGCAGTTAAGTTACAATTCAGTACCCTATCCTAAAGCTTGCTGTTAGGGGGGAATTTGCAGCTTGCAGTGAAAGCGCTTCCAGAGGGGAGTCTAATGAGGGCAAACATTTGATGGTAGCAGCTTCCCTGCGGGAGATACTCTCTTTGCCAAAATCGCCTTTTTAGCCGCAGTTAATTTACAATTCAGTACCCTATCCTAAAGCTTGCTGTTAGGAGGGAATCTGCAGCTTGCAGTGAAAGCGCTTCCAGAGGGGAGTCTAATGAGGGCAAACATTTGATGGTAGCAGCTTCCCTGCGGGAGATACTCTCTTTGCCAAATTCGCCTTATTAGCCGCAGATAAGTTACAATTCAGTACCCTATCCTAAAGCTTGCTGTTAGGAGGGAATCTGCAGCTTGCAGTGAAAGCGCTTCCAGAGGGGAGTCAAATGAGGGCAAACATTTGATGGTAGCAGCTTCCCTGCGGGAGATATTCTCTTTGCCAAAATCCCCTTATTAGCCGCAGTTAAGTTACAATTCAGTACCCTATCCTAAAGCTTGCTGTTAGGAGGGAATCTGCAGCTTGCAGTGAAAGCGCTTCCAGAGGGGAGTCTAATGAGGGCAAACATTTGATGGTTACAGCTTCCCTGCGGGAGATATTCTCATTGCCAAAATCGCCTTATTAGGCGAAAGTAAGTTACAATTCAGTACCCTATCCTAAAGCTTGCTGTTAGGAGGGAATCTGCAGCTTGCAGTGAAAGCGCTTCCAGAGGGGAGTCTAATGAGGGCAAACATTTGATGGTTGCAGCTTCCCTGCGAGAGATATTCTCATTGCCATAATCGCCTTTTTAGCCGCAGTTAAGTTACAATTCAGTACCCTATCCTAAAGCTTGCTGTTAGGAGGGAATCTGCAGCTTGCAGTGAAAGCGCTTCCAGAGGGGAGTCTAATGAGGGCAAAGATTTGATGGTAGCAGCTTCCCTGCGGGAGATATTCTCTTTGCCAAAATTGCCTTATTAGCCGCAGTTAAGTTACAATTCAGTACACTATCCTAAATCTTGCTGTTAGGAGGGAATCTGCAGCTTGCAGTGAAAGCGCTTCCAGAGGGGAGTCTAATGAGGGCAAACATTTGATGGTAGCAGCTTCCCTGCGGGAGATATTCTCATTGCCAGAATCGCCTTTTTAGACGCAGTTTAGTTACAATTCAGTACCCTATCCTAAAGCTTGCTGTTAGGAGGGAATCTGCAGCTTGCAGTGAAAGCGCTTCCAGAGGGGAGTCTAATGAGGGCAAACATTTGATGGTAGCAGCTTCCCTGCGGGAGATATTCTCGTTGCCAAAATCGTCTTATTAGCCGCAGTTAAGTTACAATTCAGTACCCTATCCTAAAGATTGCTGTTAGGAGGGAATCTGCAGCTTGCAGTGAAAGCGCTTCCAGAGGGGAGTCTAATGAGGGCAAACATTTGATGGTAGCAGCTTCCCTGCGGGAGATACTCTCTTTGCCAAAATCGCATTATTAGGCGAAAGTAAGTTACAATTCAGTACCCTATCCTAAAGCTTGCTGTTAGGAGGGAATCTGCAGCTTGCAGTGAAAGCGCTTCCAGAGGGGAGTCTAATGAGGGCAAACATTTGATGGTAGCAGCTTCCCTGCGGGAGATAGTCTCTTTGACAAAATCGCATTATTAGTCGAAAGTAAGTTACAATTCAGTACCCTATCCTAAAGCTTGCTGTTAGGAGGGAATCTGCAGCTTGCAGTGAAAGCGCTTCCAGAGGGGAGTCTAATGAGGGCAAACATTTGATGGTAGCAGCTTCCCTGCGGGAGATACTCTCTTTGCAAAAATCGCATTTTTAGGCAAAAGTAAGATACAATTCAGTACCCTATCCTAAAGCTTGATGTTAGGAGGGAATCTGCAGCTTGCAGTGAAAGCGCTTCCAGAGGGGAGTCTAACGAGGGCAAACATTTGATGGTAGCAGCTTCCCTGCAGGATATACTCTCTTTTCCGAAATCGCCTTATTAGCCGCAGTTAAGTTACAATTCAGTACCCTATCCTAAAGCTTGCTGTTAGGAGGGAATCTGCAGCTTGCAGTGAAAGCGCTTCCAGAGGGGAGTCTAATGAGGGCAAACATTTGATGGTAACAGCTTCCCTGCGGGAGATATTCTCTTTGCCAAAATCGCCTTATTATGCGAAAGTAAGGTACAATTCAGTACACTATCCTAAAGCTTGCTGTTAGGAGGGAATCTGCAGCTTGCAGTGAAAGCGCTTCCAGAGGGGAGTCTAATGAGGGCAAACATTTGATGGTAGCAGCTTCCCTGCGGGAGATATTCTCTTTGCCAAAATCGCCTTATTAGCCGCAGTTAAGTTACAATTCAGTACCCTATCCTAAAGCTCGCTGTTAGGAGGGAATCTGCAGCTTGCAGTGAAAGCGCTTCCAGAGGGGAGTCTAATGAGGGCAAAGATTTGATGGTAGCAGCTTCCCTGCGGGAGATAGTCTCTTTGCCAAAATCGCATTATTAGGCGAAAGTAAGTTACAATTCAGTACCCTATCCTAAAGCTTGCTGTTAGGAGGGAATCTGCAGCTTGCAGTGAAAGCGCTTCCAGAGGGGAGTCTAATGAGGGCAAACATTTGATGGTAGCAGCTTCCCTGCGGGAGATACTCTCTTTGCCAAAATCGCATTATTAGGCGAAAGTAAGTTACAATTCAGTACCCTATCCTAAAGCTTGCTGTTAGGAGGGAATCTGCAGCTTGCAGTGAAAGCGCTTCCAGAGGGGAGTCTAATGAGGGCAAACATTTGATGGTAGCAGCTTCCCTGCGGGAGATACTCTCTTTGCCAAAATCGCATTATTAGGCGAAAGTAAGTTACAATTCAGTACCCTATCCTAAAGCTTGCTGTTAGGAGGGAATCTGCAGCTTGCAGTGAAAGCGCTTCCAGAGGGTAGTCTAATGAGGGCAAACATTTGATGGTAGCAGCTTCCCTGCGGGAGATACTCTCTTTGCCAAAATCGCATTATTAGGCGAAAGTAAGATACAATTCAGTACCCTATCCTAAAGCTTGCTGTTAGGAGGGAATCTGCAGCTTGCAGTGAAAGCGCTTCCAGAGGGGAGTCTAATGAGGGCAAACATTTGATGGTAGCAGCTTCCCTGCGGGAGATATTCTCATTGCCAAAATCGCCTTATTAGCTGCAGTTAAGTTACAATTCAGTACCCTATCCTAAAGCTTGCTGTTAGGGGGGAATTTGCAGCTTGCAGTGAAAGCGCTTCCAGAGGGGAGTCTAATGAGGGCAAACATTTGATGGTAGCAGCTTCCCTGCGGGAGATACTCTCTTTGCCAAATTCGCCTTATTAACCGCAGATAAGTTACAATTCAGTACCCTATCCTAAAGCTTGCTGTTAGGAGGGAATCTGCAGCTTGCAGTGAAAGCGCTTCCAGAGGGGAGTCTAATGAGGGCAAACATTTGATGGTAGCAGCTTCCCTGCGGGAGATACTCTCTTTGCCAAAATCGCATTATTAGGCGAAAGTAAGTTACAATTCAGTACCCTATCCTAAAGCTTGCTGTTAGGAGGGAATCTGCAGCTTGCAGTGAAAGCGCTTCCAGAGGGTAGTCTAATGAGGGCAAACATTTGATGGTAGCAGCTTCCCTGCGGGAGATACTCTCTTTGCCAAAATCGCATTATTAGGCGAAAGTAAGATACAATTCAGTACCCTATCCTAAAGCTTGCTGTTAGGAGGGAATCTGCAGCTTGCAGTGAAAGCGCTTCCAGAGGGGAGTCTAATGAGGGCAAACATTTGATGGTAGCAGCTTCCCTGCGGGAGATATTCTCATTGCCAAAATCGCCTTATTAGCTGCAGTTAAGTTACAATTCAGTACCCTATCCTAAAGCTTGCTGTTAGGGGGGAATTTGCAGCTTGCAGTGAAAGCGCTTCCAGAGGGGAGTCTAATGAGGGCAAACATTTGATGGTAGCAGCTTCCCTGCGGGAGATACTCTCTTTGCCAAATTCGCCTTATTAGCCGCAGATAAGTTACAATTCAGTACCCTATCCTAAAGCTTGCTGTTAGGAGGGAATCTGCAGCTTGCAGTGAAAGCGCTTCCAGAGGGGAGTCTAATGAGGGCAAACATTTGATGGTAGCAGCTTCCCTGCGGGAGATACTCTCTTTGCCAAAATCGCATTATTAGGCGAAAGTAAGTTACAATTCAGTACCCTATCCTAAAGCTTGCTGTTAGGAGGGAATCTGCAGCTTGCAGTGAAAGCGCTTCCAGAGGGTAGTCTAATGAGGGCAAACATTTGATGGTAGCAGCTTCCCTGCGGGAGATACTCTCTTTGCCAAAATCGCATTATTAGGCGAAAGTAAGATACAATTCAGTACCCTATCCTAAAACTTGCTGTTAGGAGGGAATCTGCAGCTTGCAGTGAAAGCGCTTCCAGAGGGGAGTCTAATGAGGGCAAACATTTGATGGTAGCAGCTTCCCTGCGGGAGATATTCTCATTGCCAAAATCGCCTTATTAGCTGCAGTTAAGTTACAATTCAGTACCCTATCCTAAAGCTTGCTGTTAGGGGGGAATTTGCAGCTTGCAGTGAAAGCGATTCCAGAGGGGAGTCTAATGAGGGCAAACATTTGATGGTAGCAGCTTCCCTGCGGGAGATACTCTCTTTGCCAAATTCGCCTTATTAGCCGCAGATAAGTTACAATTCAGTACCCTATCCTAAAGCTTGCTGTTAGGAGGGAATCTGCAGCTTGCAGTGAAAGCGCTTCCAGAGGGGAGTCTAATGAGGGCAAACATTTGATGGTAACAGCTTCCCTGCGGGAGATACTCTTATTGCCAAAATCGCATTATTAGGCGAAAGTAAGTTACAATTCAGTACCCTATCCTAAAGCTTGCTGTTAGGAGGGAATCTGCAGCTTGCAGTGAAAGCGCTTCCAGAGGGGAGTCTAATGACGGCAAACATTTGATGGTAGCAGCTTCCCTGAGAGAGATATTCTCATTGCCATAATCGCCTTTTTAGCCGCAGTTAAGTTACAATTCAGTACCCTATCCTAAAGCTTGCTGTTAGGAGGGAATCTGCAGCTTGCAGTGAAAGCGCTTCCAGAGGGGAGTCTAATGAGGGCAAACATTTGATGGTAGCAGCTTCCCTGCGGGAGATATTCTCATTGCCAAAATTGCCTTATTAGCCGCAGTTAAGTTACAATTCAGTACACTATCCTAAATCTTGCTGTTAGGGGGGAATTTGCAGCTTGCAGTGAAAGCGCTTCCAGAGGGGAGTCTAATGAGGGCAAACATTTGATGGTAGCAGCTTCCCTGCGGGAGATACTCTCTTTGCCAAATTCGCCTTATTAGCCGCAGATAAGTTACAATTCAGTACCCTATCCTAAAGCTTGCTGTTAGGAGGGAATCTGCAGCTTGCAGTGAAAGCGCTTCCAGAGGGGAGTCTAATGAGGGCAAACATTTGATGGTAGCAGCTTCCCTGCGGGAGATACTCTCTTTGCCAAAATCGCATTATTAGGCGAAAGTAAGATACAATTCAGTACCCTATCCTAAAGCTTGCTGTTAGGAGGGAATCTGCAGCTTGCAGTGAAAGCGCTTCCAGAGTGGAGTCTAATGAGGGCAAACATTTGATGGTAGCAGCTTCCCTGCGGGAGATACTCTCTTTGCCAAAATCGCATTATTAGGCGAAAGTAAGTTACAATTCAGTACCCTTTCCTAAAGCTTGCTGTTAGGAGGGAATCTGCAGCTTGCAGTGAATGTGCTTCCAGAGGGGAGTCTAATGAGGGCAAACATTTGATGGTAGCAGCTTCCCTGCGGGAGATACTCTCTTTGCCAAAATCGCATTATTAGGCGAAAGTAAGTTACAATTCAGTACCCTATCCTAAAGCTTGCTGTTAGGAGGGAATCTGCAGCTTGCAGTGAAAGCGCTTCTACAGGGTAGTCTAATGAGGGCAAACATTTGATGGTAGCAGCTTCCCTGCGGGAGATAGTCTGTTTGCCAAAATTCCCTTATTAGCCGCAGTTAAGTTACAATTCAGTACCCTATCCTAAAGCTTGCTGTTAGGAGGGAATCTGCAGCTTGCAGTGAAAGCGCTTCCAGAGGGGAGTCTAATGAGGGCAAACATTTGATGGTAGCAGCTTCCCTGCGGGAGATACTCTCTTTGCAAAAATCGCATTTTTAGGCAAAAGTAAGATACAATTCAGTACCCTATCCTAAAGCTTGCTGTTAGGAGGGAATCTGCAGCTTGCAGTGAAAGCGCTTCCAGAGGGGAGTCTAACGAGGGCAAACATTTGATGGTAGCATCTTCCCTGCAGGATATACTCTCTTTTCCGAAATCGCCTTATTAGCCGCAGTTAAGTTACAATTCAGTACCCTATCCTAAAGCTTGCTGTTAGGAGGGAATCTGCAGCTTGCAGTGAAAGCGCTTCCAGAGGGGAGTCTAATGAGGGCAAACATTTGATGGTAACAGCTTCCCTGCGGGAGATATTCTCTTTGCCAAAATCGCCCTATTATGCGAAAGTAAGTTACAATTCAGTACCCTATCCTAAAGCTTGTTGTTAGGAGGGAATCTGCAGCTTGCAGTGAAAGCGCTTCCAGAGGGGAGTCTAATGAGGGCAAACATTTGATGGTAGCAGCTTCCCTGCGGGAGATATTCTCTTTGCCAAAATCGCCTTATTAGCCGCAGTTAAGATACAATTCAGTACCCTATCCTAAAGCTTGCTGTTAGGAGGGAATCTGCAGCTTGCAGTGAAAGCGCTTCCAGAGGGGAGTCTAATGAGGGCAAACATTTGATGGTAGCAGCTTCCCTGCGGGAGATATTGTCATTGCCATAATCGCATTATTAGCCACAGTAAAGATACAATTCAGTACCCTATCCTAAAGCTTGCTGTTAGGAGGGAATCTGCAGCTTGCAGTGAAAGCGCTTCCAGAGGGGAGTCTAATGAGGGCAAACATTTGATGGTAGCAGCTTCCCTGCGGGAGATACTCTCTTTGCCAAGATCGCATTATTAGGCGAAAGTAAGTTACAATTCAGTACCCTTTCCTAAAGCTTGCTGTTAGGAGGGAATCTGCAGCTTGCAGTGAAAGTGCTTCCAGAGGGGAGTCTAATGAGGGCAAACATTTGATGGTAGCAGCTTCCCTGCGGGAGATACTCTCTTTGCCAAAATCGCATTATTAGGCGAAAGTAAGTTACAATTCAGTACCCTATCCTAAAGCTTGCTGTTAGGAGGGAATCTGCAGCTTGAGGTGAAAGCGCTTCCAGAGGGGAGTCTAATGAGGGCAAATATTTGATGGTAGCATCTTCCCTGCGGGAGATATTCTCTTTGCCAAAATCGCCTCATTAGCCGCAGTTAAGTTACAATACAGTACCCTATCCTAAAGCTTGCTGTTAGGAGGGAATCTGCAGCTTGCAGTGAAAGCGCTTCCAGAGGGGAGTCTAATGAGGGCAAATATTTGATGGTAGCAGCTTCCCTGCGGGAGATACTCTCTTTGCCAAATCGCATTATTAGGCGAAAGTAAGTTACAATTCAGTACCCTATCCTAAAGCTTGCTGTTAGGAGGGAATCTGCAGCTTGCAGTGAAAGCGCTTCCAGAGGGGAGTCTAATGAGGGCAAATATTTGATTGTAGCATCTTCCCTGCGGGAGATATTCTCTTAGCCAAAATCTCCATATTAGACGCAGTTAAGTTACAATTCAGTACCCTATTCTAAAGATTGCTGTTAGGAGGGAATCTGCAGCTTGCAGTGAAAGCACATCCAGAGGGGGTCTAATGAGGGCAAACATTTGATGGTAACAGCTTCCCTGCGGGAGATACTCTCTTTGCCAAAACCGCATTATTAGGCGAAAGTAAGTTACAATTCAGTACCCTATCCTAAAGCTTGCTGTTAGGAGGGAATCTGCAGCTTGCAGTGAAAGCGCTTGCAGAGGGGAGTCTAATGAGGGCAAACATTTGATGGTAGCATCTTCCCTGCGGGAGATACTCTCTTTGCCAAAATCGTATTTTTATGCGAAAGTAAGTTACAATTCAGTACCCTATCCTAAAGCTTGCTGTTAGGAGGGAATCTGCAGCTTGCAGTGAAAGCGCTTCCAGAGGGGAGTCTAATGAGGGCAAACATTTGATGGTAGCAGCTTCCCTGCGGGAGATACTCTCTTTGCCAAAATCGCATTATTAGGCGAAAGTAAGATACAATTCAGTACCCTATCCTAAAGCTTGCTGTTAGGAGGGAATCTGCAGCTTGCAGTGAAAGCGCTTCCAGACGGGAGTCTAATGAGGGCAAACATTTGATGGTAACAGCTTCCCTGCGGGAGATATTCTCTTTGCCAAAATCGCCTTATTAGACGCAGTTAAGTTACAATTCAGTACAGTGTCCTACAGCTTGCTGTTAGGAGGGAATCTGCAGCTTGCAGTGAAAGCGCTTCCAGAGGGGAGTCTAATGAGGGCAAACATTTGATGGTAGCAGCTTCCCTGCGGGAGATACTCTCTTTGCCAATATCGCATTTTTAGGCGAAAGTAAGTTACAATTCAGTACGCTATCCTAAAGCTTGCTGTTAGGAGGGAATCTGCAGCTTGCAGTGAAAGCGCTTCCAGAGGGGAGTCTAATGAGGGCAAACATTTGATGGTAGCAGCTTCCCTGCGGGAGATATTCTCTTTGCCAAAATCGCATTATTATCCGCAGTTAAGTTACAATTCAGTACCCTATACTAAAGCTTGCTGTTAGGAGGGAATCTGCAGCTTGCAGTGAAAGCGCTTCCAGAGGTGAGTCTAATGAGGGCAAACATTTGATGGTAACAGCTTCCCTGCGGGAGATACTCTCTTTGCCAAAATCGCATTTTTAGGCGAAAGTAAGTTACAATTCTGTACCCTTTCCTAAAGCTTGCTGTTAGGAGGGAATCTGCAGCTTGCAGTGAAAGCGCTTCCAGACGGGAGTCTAATGAGGGCAAACATTTGATGGTAGCAGCTTCCCTGCGGGAGATAGTCTCTTTGACAAAATCGCATTATTAGGCGAAAGTAAGTTACAATTCAGTACCCTATGCTAAAGCTTGCTGTTAGGAGGGAATCTGCAGCTTGCAGTGAAAGCGCTTCCAGAGGGGAGTCTAATGAGGGCAAACATTTGATGGTAGCAGCTTCCCTGCGGGAGATACTCTCTTTGCCAAAATCGCATTTTTATGCGAAAGTAAGATACAATTCAGTACCCTATCCTAAAGCTTGCTGTTAGGAGGGAATCTGCAGCTTGCAGTGAAAGCGCTTCCAGAGGGGAGTCTAACGAGGGCAAACATTTGATGGTAGCAGCTTCCCTGCAGGATATCCTCTCTTTTCCGAAATCGCCTTATTAGCCGCAGTTAAGTTACAATTCAGTACGCTTTCCTAAAGCTTGCTGTTAGGAGGGAATCTGCAGCTTGCAGTGAAAGCGCTTCCAGAGGGGAGTCTAATGAGGGCAAACATTTGATGGTAACAGCTTCCCTGCGGGAGATATTCTCTTTGCCAAAATCGCCTTATTAGACGCAGTTAAGTTACAATTCAGTACAGTGTCCTACAGCTTGCTGTTAGGAGGGAATCTGCAGCTTGCAGTGAAAGCGCTTCCAGAGGGGAGTCTAATGAGGGCAAACATTTGATGGTAGCAGCTTCCCTGCGGGAGATATTCTCTTTGCCAAAATCGCCTTCTTAGCCGCAGTTAAGTTACAATTCAGTACCCTATCCTAAAGCTTGCTGTTAGGAGGGAATCTGCAGCTTGCAGTGAAAGCGCTTCCAGAGGGGAGTCTAATGAGGGCAAACATTTGATGGTAGCACCTTCCCTGCGGGAGATATTCTCATTGCCAAAATCACCTTATTAGCCGCAGTTAAGTTACAATTCAGTACCCTATCCTAAAGCTTGCTGTTAGGAGGGAATCTGCAGCTTGCAGTGAAAGCGCTTCCAGAGGGGAGTCTAATGAGGGCAAACATTTGATGGTAGCAGCTTCCCTGCGGGAGATACTCTCTTTGCCAAAATCGCATTTTTAGGCGAAAGTAAGTTACAATTCAGTACCCTTTCCTAAAGCTTGCTGTTAGGAGGGAATCTGCAGCTTGCAGTGAAAGCGCTTCCAGAGGGGAGTCTAATGAGGGCAGACATTTGATGGTAGCAGCTTCCCTGCGGGAGATAGTCTCCTTGCCATAATCGCATTATTAGGCGAAAGTAAGTTACAATTCAGTACCCTATCCTAAAGCTTGCTGTTAGGAGGGAATCTGCAGCTTGCAGTGAAAGCGCTTCCAGAGGGGAGTCTAATGAGGGCAAACATTTGATGGTAGCAGCTTCCCTGCGGGAGATACTCTCTTTGCCAAAATCGCATTATTAGGCGAAAGTAAGTTACAATTCAGAACCCTTTCCTAAAGCTTGCTGTTAGGAGGGAATCTGCAGCTTGCAGTGAAAGCGCTTCCAGAGGGGAGTCTAATGAGGGCAAACATTTGATGGTAGCAGCTTCCCTGCAGGAGATACTCTCTTTGCCAAAATCGCATTATTAGGCGAAAGTAAGTTACAATTCAGTACCCTATCCTAAAGATTGCTGTTAAGAGGGAATCTGCAGCTTGCAGTGAAAGCGCTTCCAGAGGGGAGTCTAATGAGGGCAAACATTTGATGGTAACAGCTTCCCTGCGGGAGATATTCTCTTTGCCAATATCGCCTTATTAGGCGAAAGTAAGTTACAATTCAGTACCCTATCCTAAAGCTTGCTGTTAGGAGGGAATCTGCAGCTTGCAGTGAAAGCGCTTCCAGAGGGGAGTCTAATGAGGGCAAACATTTGATGGTAGCAGCTTCCCTGCGGGAGATACTCTCTTTGCCAATATCGCATTATTAGCCGCAGTTAAGTTACAATTCAGTACAGTGTCCTACAGCTTGCTGTTAGGAGGGAATCTGCAGCTTGCAGTGAAAGCGCTTCCAGAGGGGAGTCTAATGAGGGCAAACATTTGATGGTAGCAGCTTCCCTGCGGGAGATACTCTCTTTGCCAAAATCGCATTATTAGGCGAAAGTAAGTTACAACTCAGTACCCTATCCTAAAGCTTGCTGTTAGGAGGGAATCTGCAGCTTGCAGTGAAAGCGCTTCCAGAGGGGAGTCTAATGAGGGCAAACATTTGATGGTAGCAGCTTCCCTGCGGGAGATATTCTCATTGCCAAAATCGCCTTATTAGCCGCAGTTAAGTTACAATTCAGTACCCTATCCTAAAGCTTGCTGTTAGGAGGGAATCTGCAGCTTGCAGTGAAAGCGCTTCCAGAGGGGAGTCTAATGAGGGCAAACATTTGATGGTAGCAGCTTCCCTGCGGGAGATACTCTCTTTGCCAAAATCGCATTATTAGGCGAAAGTAAGATACAATTCAGTACACTATCCTAAAGCTTGCTGTTAGGAGGGAATCTGCAGCTTGCAGTGGAAGCGCTTCCAGAGGGGAGTCTAACGAGGGCAAACATTTGATGGTAGCAGCTTCCCTGCAGGATATACTCTCTTTTCCGAAATCGCCTTATTAGCCGCAGTTAAGTTACAATTCAGTACCCTATCCTAAAGCTTGCTGTTAGGAGGGAATCTGCAGCTTGCAGTGAAAGCGCTTCCAGAGGGGAGTCTAATGAGGGCAAACATTTGATGGTAGCAGCTTCCCTGCGGGAGATAGTCTCTTTGCCAAAATCGCATTATTAGGCGAAAGTAAGTTACAATTCAGTACCCTATCCTAAAGCTTGCTGTTAGGAAGGTATCTGCAGCTTGCAGTGAAAGCGCTTCCAGAGGGGAGTCTAATGAGGGCAAACATTTGATGGTAGCAGCTTCCCTGCGGGAGATACTCTCTTTGCCAATATCGCCTTATTAGCAGCAGTTAAGTTACAATTCAGTACCCTATCCTAAAGCTTGCTGTTAGGAAGGAGTCTGCAGCTTGCAGTGAAAGCGCTTCCAGAGGGGAGTCTAATGAGGGCAAACATTTGATGGTAGCAGCTTCCCTGCGGGAGATAGTCTCTTTGCCAAAATTCCCTTATTAGCCGCAGTTAAGTTACAATTCAGTACCCTATCCTAAAGCTTGCTGTTAGGAGGGAATCTGCAGCTTGCAGTGAAAGCGCTTCCAGAGGGGATTCTAATGAGGGCAAACATTTGATGGTAGAAGCTTCCTTGCGGGAGATACTCTCTTTGCCAAAATCGCATTATTAGGCAAAAGTAAGTTACAATTCAGTACCCTATCCTAAAGCTTGCTGTTAGGAGGGAATCTGCAGCTTGCAGTGAAAGCGCTTCCACAGGGTAGTCTAATGAGGGCAAACATTTGATGGTAGCAGCTTCCCTGCGGGAGATACTCTCTTTGCCAAAATCGCATTACTAGGCGAAAGTAAGATACAATTCAGTACCCTATCCTAAAGCTTGCTGTTAGGAGGGAATCTGCAGCTTGCAGTGAAAGCGCTTCCAGAGGGGAGTCTAATGAGGGCAAACATTTGATGGTAGCAGCTTCCCTGAGGGAGATACTCTCTTTGCCAAAATCGCATTATTATGCGGAAGTAAGTTACAATTCCGTACCCTATCCTAAAGCTTGCTGTTAGGAGGGAATCTGCAGCTTGCAGTGAAAGCGCTTCCAGAGGGGAGTCTAACGAGGGCAAACATTTGATGGTAGCAGCTTCCCTGCGGGAGATACTCTCTTTGCCAAAATTGCATTATTAGGCGAAAATAAGTTACAATTCAGTACCCTATCCTAAAGCTTGCTGTTAGGAGGGAATCTGCAGCTTGCAGTGAAAGCGCTTCCAGAGGGGAGTCTAATGAGGGCAAACATTTGATGGTAGCAGCTTCCCTGCGGGAGATACTCTCTTTGATAAAAACGCATTATTAGGCGAAAGTAAGATACAATTCAGTACCCTATCCTAAAGCTTGCTGTTAGGAGGGAATCTGCAGCTTGCAGTGAAAGCGTTTCCAGAGGGGAGTCTAATGAGGGCAAGCGTTTGATGGTAGCAGCTTCCCTGCGGGAGATACTCTCTTTGCCAAAATCGCATTATTAGACGAAAGTAAGTTACAATTCAGTACCCTATCCTAAAGCTTGCTGTTAGGAGGGAATCTGCAGCTTGCAGTGAAAGCGCTTGCAGAGGGGAGTCTAATGAGGGCAAACATTTGATGGTAGCAGCTTCCCTGTGGGAGATACTCTCTTTGCCAAAATCGCATTATTAGGCGAAAGTAAGATACAATTCAGTACCCTATCCTAAAGCTTGCTGTTAGGAGGGAATCTGCAGCTTGCAGTGAAAGCGCTTCCAGAGGGGAGTCTAATGAGGGCAAACATTTGATGGTAGCAGCTTCCCTGCGGGATATATTCTCTTTGCCAAAATCGCCTTATTAGACGCAGTTAAGATACAATTCAGTACCCTATCCTAAAGCTTGCTGTTAGGAGGGAATCTGCAGCTTGCAGTGAAAGCGCTTCCAGAGGGGAGTCTAATGAGGGCAAACATTTGATGGTAGCAGCTTCCCTGCGGGAGATACTCTCTTTGCCAAAATCGCATTACTAGGCGAAAGTAAGATTCAATTCAGTACCCTATCCTAAAGCTTGCTGTTAGGAGGGAATCTGCAGCTTGCAGTGAAAGCGCTTCCAGAGGGGAGTCTAATGAGGGCAAACATTTGATGGTAGCAGCTTCCCTGCGGGAGATACTCTCTTTGCCAAAATCGCATTATTATGCGGAAGTAAGTTACAATTCCGTACCCTATCCTAAAGCTTGCTGTTAGGAGGGAATCTGCAGCTTGCAGTGAAAGCGCTTCCAGAGGGGAGTCTAACGAGGGCAAACATTTGATGGTAGCAGCTTCCCTGCGGGAGATACTCTCTTTGCCAAAATCGCATTATTAGGCGAAAGTAAGTTACAATTCAGTACCCTATCCTAAAGCTTGCTGTTAGGAGGGAATCTGCAGCTTGCAGTGAAAGCGCTTCCAGAGGGGAGTCTAATGAGGGCAAACATTTGATGGTAGCAGCTTCCCTGCGGGAGATACTCTCTTTGCCAAAATCGCATTATTAGGCGAAAGTAAGTTACAATTCAGTACCCTATCCTAAAGCTTGCTGTTAGGAAGGTATCTGCAGCTTGCAGTGAAAGCGCTTCCAGAGGGGAGTCTAATGAGGGCAAATATTTGATGGTAGCAGCTTCCCTGCGGGAGATAGTCTCTTTTCCAAAATCGCATTATTAGGCGAAAGTAAGTTACAATTCAGTACCCTATCCTAAAGCTTGCTGTTAGGAGGGAATCTGCAGCTTGCAGTGAAAGCGCTTCCAGAGGGGAGTCTAATGAGGGCAAACATTTGATGGTAGCAGCTTCCCTGCGGGAGATACTCTCTTTGATAAAAACGCATTATTAGGCGAAAGTAAGATACAATTCAGTACCCTATCCTAAAGCTTGCTGTTAGGAGGGAATCTGCAGCTTGCAGTGAAAGCGTTTCCAGAGGGGAGTCTAATGAGGGCAAGCGTTTGATGGTAGCAGCTTCCCTGCGGGAGATACTCTCTTTGCCAAAATCGCATTATTAGACGAAAGTAAGTTACAATTCAGTACCCTATCCTAAAGCTTGCTGTTAGGAGGGAATCTGCAGCTTGCAGTGAAAGCGCTTGCAGAGGGGAGTCTAATGAGGGCAAACATTTGATGGTAGCAGCTTCCCTGCGGGAGATGTTCTCTTTGCCACAATCGCCTTATTAGCCGCAGTTAAGTTACAATTCAGTACCCTATCCTAAAGCTTGCTGTTAGGAGGGAATCTGCAGCTTGCAGTGAAAGCGCTTCCAGAGGGGAGTCTAATGAGGGCAAACATTTGATGGTAGCAGCTTCCCTACGGGTGATACTCTCTTTGCCAAAATCGCATTATTAGGCGAAAGTAAGTTACAATTCAGTACCCTATCCTAAAGCTTGCTGTTAGGAGGGAATCTGCAGCTTGCAGTGAAAGCGCTTCCAGAGGGGAGTCTAATGAGGGCAAACATTTGATGGTTACAGCTTCCCTGCGGGAGATATTCTCTTTGACAAAATCGCATTAGTAGGCGAAAGTAAGTTACAATTCAGTACACTATCCTAAAGCTTGCTGTTAGGAGGGAATCTGCAGCTTGCAGTGAAAGCGCTTCCAGAGGGGAGTCTAATGAGGGCAAACATTTGATGGTAGCAGCTTCCCTGCGGGAGATACTCTCTTTGCCAAAATCGCATTATTAGGCGAAAGTAAGTTACAATTCAGGACCCTATCCTAAAGCTTGCTGTTAGGAGGGAATCTGCAGCTTGCAGTGAAAGCGCTTCCAGAGGGGAGTCTAATGAGGGCAAACATTTGATGGTAGCAGCTTCCCTGCGGGAGATACTCTCTTTGCCAAAATCGCGTTATTAGCCGCAGTTAAGTTACAATTCAGTACCCTATCCTAAAGCTTGCTGTTAGGAGGGAATCTGCAGCTTGCAGTGAAAGCGCTTCCAGAGGGGAGTCTAATGAGGGCAAACATTTGATGGTAGCAGCTTCCCTGCAGGAGATACTCTCTTTGCCAAAATCGCATTATTAGGCGAAAGTAAGTTACAATTCAGTACCCTATCCTAAAGCTTGCTGTTAGGAGGGAATCTGCAGCTTGCAGTGAAAGCGCTTCCAGAGGGGAGTCTAATGAGGGCAAACATTTGATGGTAGCAGCTTCCCTGCGGGAGATAGTCTCTTTGCCATAATCGCATTATTAGGCGAAAGTAAGTTACAATTCAGTACACTATCCTAAAGCTTGGTGTTAGGAGGGAATCTGCAGCTTGAAGTGAATGCGCTTCCAGAGGGTAGTCTAACGAGGGCAAACATTTGATGGTAACAGCTTCCCTGCGAGTTATAGTCTCTTTGCCAAAATCGCATTATTAGGCGAAAGTAAGTTACAATTCAGTACCCTATCCTAAAGCTTGCTGTTAGGAGGGAATCTGCAGCTTGAAGTGAATGCGCTTCCAGAGGGGAGTCTAATGAGGGCAAACATTTGATGGTAGCAGCTTCCCTGCGGGAGATACTCTCTTTGCCAAAATCGCATTATTAGGCGAAAGTAAGTTACAATTCAGTACAGTGTCCTACAGCTTGCTGTTAGGAGGGAATCTGCAGCTTGCAGTGAAAGCGCTTCCAGAGGGGAGTCTAATGAGGGCAAACATTTGATGGTAACAGCTTCCCTGCGGGAGATATTCTCTTTGCCAATATCGCCTTATTAGGCGAAAGTAAGTTACAATTCAGTACCCTATCCTAAAGCTTGCTGTTAGGAGGGAATCTGCAGCTTGCAGTGAAAGCGCTTCCAGAGGGGAGTCTAATGAGGGCAAACATTTGATGGTAGCAGCTTCCCTGCGGGAGATACTCTCTTTGCCAATATCGCATTATTAGCCGCAGTTAAGTTACAATTCAGTACAGTGTCCTACAGCTTGCTGTTAGGAGGGAATCTGCAGCTTGCAGTGAAAGCGCTTCCAGAGGGGAGTCTAATGAGGGCAAACATTTGATGGTAGCAGCTTCCCTGCGGGAGATACTCTCTTTGCCAAAATCGCATTATTAGGCGAAAGTAAGTTACAACTCAGTACCCTATCCTAAAGCTTGCTGTTAGGAGGGAATCTGCAGCTTGCAGTGAAAGCGCTTCCAGAGGGGAGTCTAATGAGGGCAAACATTTGATGGTAGCAGCTTCCCTGCGGGAGATATTCTCATTGCCAAAATCGCCTTATTAGCCGCAGTTAAGTTACAATTCAGTACCCTATCCTAAAGCTTGCTGTTAGGAGGGAATCTGCAGCTTGCAGTGAAAGCGCTTCCAGAGGGGAGTCTAATGAGGGCAAACATTTGATGGTAGCAGCTTCCCTGCGGGAGATACTCTCTTTGCCAAAATCGCATTTTTAGGCGAAAGTAAGTTACAATTCAGTACCCTATCCTAAAGCTTGCTGTTAGGAGGGAATCTGCAGCTTGCAGTGGAAGCGCTTCCAGAGGGGAGTCTAACGAGGGCAAACATTTGATGGTAGCAGCTTCCCTGCAGGATATACTCTCTTTTCCGAAATCGCCTTATTAGCCGCAGTTAAGTTACAATTCAGTACCCTATCCTAAAGCTTGCTGTTAGGAGGGAATCTGCAGCTTGCAGTGAAAGCGCTTCCAGAGGGGAGTCTAATGAGGGCAAACATTTGATGGTAGCAGCTTCCCTGCGGGAGATAGTCTCTTTGCCAAAATCGCATTATTAGGCGAAAGTAAGTTACAATTCAGTACCCTATCCTAAAGCTTGCTGTTAGGAAGGTATCTGCAGCTTGCAGTGAAAGCGCTTCCAGAGGGGAGTCTAATGAGGGCAAACATTTGATGGTAGCAGCTTCCCTGCGGGAGATACTCTCTTTGCCAATATCGCCTTATTAGCAGCAGTTAAGTTACAATTCAGTACCCTATCCTAAAGCTTGCTGTTAGGAAGGAGTCTGCAGCTTGCAGTGAAAGCGCTTCCAGAGGGGAGTCTAATGAGGGCAAACATTTGATGGTAGCAGCTTCCCTGCGGGAGATAGTCTCTTTGCCAAAATTCCCTTATTAGCCGCAGTTAAGTTACAATTCAGTACCCTATCCTAAAGCTTGCTGTTAGGAGGGAATCTGCAGCTTGCAGTGAAAGCGCTTCCAGAGGGGAGTCTAATGAGGGCAAACATTTGATGGTAGAAGCTTCCTTGCGGGAGATACTCTCTTTGCCAAAATCGCATTATTAGGCAAAAGTAAGTTACAATTCAGTACCCTATCCTAAAGCTTGCTGTTAGGAGGGAATCTGCAGCTTGCAGTGAAAGCGCTTCCACAGGGTAGTCTAATGAGGGCAAACATTTGATGGTAGCAGCTTCCCTGCGGGAGATACTCTCTTTGCCAAAATCGCATTACTAGGCGAAAGTAAGATACAATTCAGTACCCTATCCTAAAGCTTGCTGTTAGGAGGGAATCTGCAGCTTGCAGTGAAAGCGCTTCCAGAGGGGAGTCTAATGAGGGCAAACATTTGATGGTAGCAGCTTCCCTGAGGGAGATACTCTCTTTGCCAAAAACGCATTATTATGCGGAAGTAAGTTACAATTCAGTACCCTATCCTAAAGCTTGCTGTTAGGAGGGAATCTGCAGCTTGCAGTGAAAGCGCTTCCAGAGGGGAGTCTAACGAGGGCAAACATTTGATGGTAGCAGCTTCCCTGCGGGAGATACTCTCTTTGCCAAAATTGCATTATTAGGCGAAAATAAGTTACAATTCAGTACCCTATCCTAAAGCTTGCTGTTAGGAGGGAATCTGCAGCTTGCAGTGAAAGCGCTTCCAGAGGGGAGTCTAATGAGGGCAAACATTTGATGGTAGCAGCTTCCCTGCGGGAGATACTCTCTTTGATAAAAACGCATTATTAGGCGAAAGTAAGATACAATTCAGTACCCTATCCTAAAGCTTGCTGTTAGGAGGGAATCTGCAGCTTGCAGTGAAAGCGTTTCCAGAGGGGAGTCTAATGAGGGCAAGCGTTTGATGGTAGCAGCTTCCCTGCGGGAGATACTCTCTTTGCCAAAATCGCATTATTAGACGAAAGTAAGTTACAATTCAGTACCCTATCCTAAAGCTTGCTGTTAGGAGGGAATCTGCAGCTTGCAGTGAAAGCGCTTGCAGAGGGGAGTCTAATGAGGGCAAACATTTGATGGTAGCAGCTTCCCTGTGGGAGATACTCTCTTTGCCAAAATCGCATTATTAGGCGAAAGTAAGATACAATTCAGTACCCTATCCTAAAGCTTGCTGTTAGGAGGGAATCTGCAGCTTGCAGTGAAAGCGCTTCCAGAGGGGAGTCTAATGAGGGCAAACATTTGATGGTAGCAGCTTCCCTGCGGGATATATTCTCTTTGCCAAAATCGCCTTATTAGACGCAGTTAAGATACAATTCAGTACCCTATCCTAAAGCTTGCTGTTAGGAGGGAATCTGCAGCTTGCAGTGAAAGCGCTTCCAGAGGGGAGTCTAATGAGGGCAAACATTTGATGGTAGCAGCTTCCCTGCGGGAGATACTCTCTTTGCCAAAATCGCATTACTAGGCGAAAGTAAGATTCAATTCAGTACCCTATCCTAAAGCTTGCTGTTAGGAGGGAATCTGCAGCTTGCAGTGAAAGCGCTTCCAGAGGGGAGTCTAATGAGGGCAAACATTTGATGGTAGCAGCTTCCCTGCGGGAGATACTCTCTTTGCCAAAATCGCATTATTATGCGGAAGTAAGTTACAATTCCGTACCCTATCCTAAAGCTTGCTGTTAGGAGGGAATCTGCAGCTTGCAGTGAAAGCGCTTCCAGAGGGGAGTCTAACGAGGGCAAACATTTGATGGTAGCAGCTTCCCTGCGGGAGATACTCTCTTTTCCAAAATCGCATTATTAGGCGAAAGTAAGATACAATTCAGTACCCTATCCTAAAGCTTGCTGTTAGGAGGGAATCTGCAGCTTGCAGTGAAAGCGCTTCCAGAGGGGAGTCTAATGAGGGCAAACATTTGATGGTAGCAGCTTCCCTGCGGGAGATACTCTCTTTGCCAAAATCGCATTATTAGGCGAAAGTAAGTTACAATTCAGTACCCTATCCTAAAGCTTGCTGTTAGGAAGGTATCTGCAGCTTGCAGTGAAAGCGCTTCCAGAGGGGAGTCTAATGAGGGCAAATATTTGATGGTAGCAGCTTCCCTGCGGGAGATAGTCTCTTTTCCAAAATCGCATTATTAGGCGAAAGTAAGTTACAATTCAGTACCCTATCCTAAAGCTTGCTGTTAGGAGGGAATCTGCAGCTTGCAGTGAAAGCGCTTCCAGAGGGGAGTCTAATGAGGGCAAACATTTGATGGTAGCAGCTTCCCTGCGGGAGATACTCTCTTTGATAAAAACGCATTATTAGGCGAAAGTAAGATACAATTCAGTACCCTATCCTAAAGCTTGCTGTTAGGAGGGAATCTGCAGCTTGCAGTGAAAGCGTTTCCAGAGGGGAGTCTAATGAGGGCAAGCGTTTGATGGTAGCAGCTTCCCTGCGGGAGATACTCTCTTTGCCAAAATCGCATTATTAGACGAAAGTAAGTTACAATTCAGTACCCTATCCTAAAGCTTGCTGTTAGGAGGGAATCTGCAGCTTGCAGTGAAAGCGCTTGCAGAGGGGAGTCTAATGAGGGCAAACATTTGATGGTAGCAGCTTCCCTGCGGGAGATGTTCTCTTTGCCACAATCGCCTTATTAGCCGCAGTTAAGTTACAATTCAGTACCCTATCCTAAAGCTTGCTGTTAGGAGGGAATCTGCAGCTTGCAGTGAAAGCGCTTCCAGAGGGGAGTCTAATGAGGGCAAACATTTGATGGTAGCAGCTTCCCTACGGGTGATACTCTCTTTGCCAAAATCGCATTATTAGGCGAAAGTAAGTTACAATTCAGTACCCTATCCTAAAGCTTGCTGTTAGGAGGGAATCTGCAGCTTGCAGTGAAAGCGCTTCCAGAGGGGAGTCTAATGAGGGCAAACATTTGATGGTTACAGCTTCCCTGCGGGAGATATTCTCTTTGACAAAATCGCATTAGTAGGCGAAAGTAAGTTACAATTCAGTACACTATCCTAAAGCTTGCTGTTAGGAGGGAATCTGCAGCTTGCAGTGAAAGCGCTTCCAGAGGGGAGTCTAATGAGGGCAAACATTTGATGGTAGCAGCTTCCCTGCGGGAGATACTCTCTTTGCCAAAATCGCATTATTAGGCGAAAGTAAGTTACAATTCAGGACCCTATCCTAAAGCTTGCTGTTAGGAGGGAATCTGCAGCTTGCAGTGAAAGCGCTTCCAGAGGGGAGTCTAATGAGGGCAAACATTTGATGGTAGCAGCTTCCCTGCGGGAGATACTCTCTTTGCCAAAATCGCGTTATTAGCCGCAGTTAAGTTACAATTCAGTACCCTATCCTAAAGCTTGCTGTTAGGAGGGAATCTGCAGCTTGCAGTGAAAGCGCTTCCAGAGGGGAGTCTAATGAGGGCAAACATTTGATGGTAGCAGCTTCCCTGCAGGAGATACTCTCTTTGCCAAAATCGCATTATTAGGCGAAAGTAAGTTACAATTCAGTACCCTATCCTAAAGCTTGCTGTTAGGAGGGAATCTGCAGCTTGCAGTGAAAGCGCTTCCAGAGGGGAGTCTAATGAGGGCAAACATTTGATGGTAGCAGCTTCCCTGCGGGAGATAGTCTCTTTGCCATAATCGCATTATTAGGCGAAAGTAAGTTACAATTCAGTACACTATCCTAAAGCTTGCTGTTAGGAGGGAATCTGCAGCTTGAAGTGAATGCGCTTCCAGAGGGTAGTCTAACGAGGGCAAACATTTGATGGTAACAGCTTCCCTGCGAGTTATAGTCTCTTTGCCAAAATCGCATTATTAGGCGAAAGTAAGTTACAATTCAGTACCCTATCCTAAAGCTTGCTGTTAGGAGGGAATCTGCAGCTTGAAGTGAATGCGCTTCCAGAGGGGAGTCTAATGAGGGCAAACATTTGATGGTAGCAGCTTCCCTGCGGGAGATACTCTCTTTGCCAAAATCGCATTATTAGGCGAAAGTAAGTTACAATTCAGTACAGTGTCCTACAGCTTGCTGTTAGGAGGGAATCTGCAGCTTGCAGTGAAAGCGCTTCCAGAGGGGAGTCTAATGAGGGCAAAGATTTGATGGTAGCAGCTTCCCTGCGGGAGATACTCTCTTTGCCAAAATCGCATTATTAGGCTAAAGTAAGTTACAATTCAGTACCCTATCCTAAAGCTTGCTGTTAGGAGGGAATCTGCAGCTTGCAGTGAAAGCGCTTCCAGAGGGGAGTCTAATGAGGGCAAACATTTGATGGTAGCAGCTTCCCTGCGGGAGATACTCTCTTTGTCATAATCGCCTTATTAGACGCAGTTAAGTTACAATTCAGTACAGTGTCCTACAGCTTGCTGTTAGGAGGGAATCTGCAGCTTGCAGTGAAAGCGCTTCCAGAGGGGAGTCTAATGAGGGCAAACATTTGATGGTAGCAGCTTCCCTGCGGGAGATATTCTCTTTGCCATAATCGCCTTATTAGCCGCAGTTAAGTTACAATTCAGTACAATATCCTAAATCTTGCTGTTAGGAGGGAATCTGCAGCTTGCAGTGAAAGCGCTTCCAGAGGGGAGTCTAATGAGGGCAAACATTTGATGGTAGCAGCTTCCCTGCGGGAGATACTCTCTTTGCCAAAATCGCATTATTAGGCGAAAGTAAGTTACAATTCAGTACCCTATCCTAAAGCTTGCTGTTAGGAGGGAATCTGCAGCTTGCAGTGAAAGCGCTTCCAGAGGGGAGTCTAATGAGGGCAAACATTTGATGGTAGCAGCTTCCCTGCGGGAGATATTCTCTTTGCCATAATCGCATTATTAGGCGAAAGTAAGTTACAATTCAGGACCCTATCCTAAAGCTTGCTGTTAGGAGGGAATCTGCAGCTTGCAGTGAAAGCGCTTCCACAGGGTAGTCTAATGAGGGCAAACATTTGATGGTAGCAGCTTCCCTGCGGGAGATACTCTCTTTGCCAAAATCGCGTTGTTAGGCGAAAGTAAGTTACAATTCAGTACCCTATCCTAAAGCTTGCTGTTAGGAGGGAATCTGCAGCTTGAAGTGAATGCGCTTCCAGAGGGTAGTCTAACGAGGGCAAACATTTGATGGTAACAGCTTCGCTGCGAGTTATATTCTCTTTGCCAAAATCGCATTATTAGGCGAAAGTAAGTTACAATTCAGTACCCTATCCTAAAGCTTGCTGTTAGGAGGGAATCTGCAGCTTGCAGTGAAAGCGCTTCCAGAGGGGAGTCTAACGAGGGCAAACATTTGATGGTAGCAGCTTCCCTGTGGGAGATACTCTCTTTGCCAAAATCGCATTATTAGGCGAAAGTAAGTTACAATTCAGTACCCTATCCTAAAGCTTGCTGTTAGGAGGGAATCTGCAGCTTGCAGTGAAAGCGCTTCCAGAGGGGAGTCTAATGAGGGCAAACATTTGATGGTAACAGCTTCCCTGCGGAAGATATTCTCTTTGCCAAAATCGCATTAGTAGGCGAAAGTAAGTTACAATTCAGTACACTATCCTAAAGCTTGCTGTTAGGAGGGAATCTGCAGCTTGCAGTGAAAGCGCTTCCAGAGGGGAGTCTAATGAGGGCAAACATTTGATGGTAGCAGCTTCCCTGCGGGAGATACTCTCTTTGCCAAAATCGCATTATTAGGCGAAAGTAAGTTACAATTCAGGACCCTATCCTAAAGCTTGCTGTTAGGAGGGAATCTGCAGCTTGCAGTGAAAGCGCTTCCAGAGGGGAGTCTAATGAGGGCAAACATTTGATGGTAGCAGCTTCCCTGCGGGAGATACTCTCTTTGCCAAAATCGCATTATTAGGCGAAAGTAAGTTACAATTCAGTACCCTATATTAAAGCTTGCTGTTAGGAGGGAATCTGCAGCTTGCAGTGAAAGCGCTTCCAGAGGGGAGTCTAACGAGGGCAAACATTTGATGGTAGCAGCTTCCCGGCGGGAGATACTCTCTTTGCCAAAATCGCATTATTAGGCGAAAGTAAGTTACAATTCAGTACCCTATCCTAAAGCTTGCTGTTAGGAGGGAATCTGCAGCTTGAAGTGAATGCGCTTCCAGAGGGTAGTCTAACGAGGGCAAACATTTGATGGTAGCAGCTTCCCTGCGGGAGATACTCTCTTTGCCAAAATTGCATTATTAGGCGAAAGTAAGTTACAATTCAGTACCCTATCCTAAAGCTTGCTGTTAGGAGGGAATCTGCAGCTTGCAGTGAAAGCGCTTCCAGAGGGGAGTCTAATGAGGGCAAACATTTGATGGTAGCAGCTTCCCTGCGGGAGATACTCTCTTTGCCATAATCGCGTTATTAGCCGCAGTTAAGTTACAATTCAGTACCCTATCCTAAAGCTTGCTGTTAGGAGGGAATCTGCAGCTTGCCGTGAAAGCGCTTCCAGTGGGGAGTCTAATGAGGGCAAACATTTGATGGTAGCAGCTTCCCTGCGGGAGATACTCTCTTTGCCAAAATTGCATTATTAGGCGAAAGTAAGTTACAATTCAGTACCCTATCCTAAAGCTTGCTGTTAGGTGGGAATCTGCCGCTTCCAGTGAAAGCGCTTCCAGAGGGGAGTCTAATGAGGGCAAACATTTTATGGTAGCAGCTTCCCTGCGGGAGATACTCTCTTTGCCAAAATCGCATTATTAGGCGAAAGTAAGTTACAATTCAGTACCCTATCCTAAAGCTTGCTGTTAGGAGGGAATCTGCAGCTTGCAGTGAAAGCGCTTCCAGAGGGGAGTCTAATGAGGGCAAACATTTGATGGTAGCAGCTTCCCTGCAGGAGATACTCTCTTTGCCAAAATCGCATTATTAGGCGAAAGTAAGTTACAATTCAGTACCCTATCCTAAAGCTTGCTGTTAGGAGGGAATCTGCAGCTTGCAGTGAAAGCGCTTCCAGAGGGGAGTCTAATGAGGGCAAACATTTGATGGTAGCAGCTTCCCTGCGGGAGATATTCTCTTTGCCATAATCGCATTATTAGGCGAAAGTAAGTTACAATTCAGGACCCTATCCTAAAGCTTGCTGTTAGGAGGGAATCTGCAGCTTGAAGTGAATGCGCTTCCAGAGGGTAGTCTAACGAGGGCAAACATTTGATGGTAACAGCTTCCCTGCGAGTTATAGTCTCTTTGCCAAAATCGCATTATTAGGCGAAAGTAAGTTACAATTCAGTACCCTATCCTAAAGCTTGCTGTTAGGAGGGAATCTGCCACTTGAAGTGAATGCGCCTCCAGAGGGTAGTCTAACGAGGGCAAACATTTGATGGTAGCAGCTTCCCTGCGGGAGATATTCTCATTGCCAGAATCGCCTTTTTAGACGCAGTTTAGTTACAATTCAGTACCCTATCCTAAAGCTTGCTGTTAGGAGGGAATCTGCAGCTTGAAGTGAATGCGCTTCCAGAGGGGAGTCTAATGAGGGCAAACATTTGATGGTAGCAGCTTCCCTGCGGGAGATACTCTCTTTGCCATAATCGCGTTATTAGCCGCAGTTAAGTTACAATTCAGTACCCTATCCTAAAGCTTGCTGTTAGGAGGGAATCTGCAGCTTGCCGTGAAAGCGCTTCCAGTGGGGAGTCTAATGAGGGCAAACATTTGATGGTAGCAGCTTCCCTGCGGGAGATACTCTCTTTGCCAAAATCGCATTATTAGGCGAAAGTAAGTTACAATTCAGTACCCTATCCTAAAGCTTGCTGTTAGGTGGGAATCTGCCGCTTCCAGTGAAAGCGCTTTCAGAGGGGAGTCTAATGAGGGCAAACATTTTATGGTAGCAGCTTCCCTGCGGGAGATATTCTCTTTGCCAAAATCGCCTTATTAGACGCAATTAAGATACAATTCAGTACAGTGTCCTACAGCTCGCTGTTAGGTGGGAATCTGCCACTTGCAGTGAAAGCGCTTCCAGAGGGGAGTCTAATGAGGGCAAACATTTGATGGTAGCAGCTTCCCTGCGGGAGATATTCTCTTTGCCATAATCGCCTTATTAGCCGCAGTTAAGTTACAATTCAGTACACTATCCTAAATCTTGCTGTTAGGAGGGAATCTGCAGCTTGCAGTGAAAGCGCTTCCAGAGGGGAGTCTAACGAGGGCAAACATTTGATGGTAACAGCTTCCCTGCGAGTTATATTCTCTTTGCCAAAATCGCATTATTAGGCGAAAGTAAGTTACAATTCAGTACCCTATCCTAAAGCTTGCTGTTAGGAGGGAATCTGCAGCTTGCAGTGAAAGCGCTTCCAGAGGGGAGTCTAACGAGGGCAAACATTTGATGGTAGCAGCTTCCCTGTGGGAGATACTCTCTTTGCCAAAATCGCATTATTAGGCGAAAGTAAGTTACAATTCAGTACCCTATCCTAAAGCTTGCTGTTAGGAGGGAATCTGCAGCTTGCAGTGAAAGCGCTTCCAGAGGGGAGTCTAATGAGGGCAAACATTTGATGGTAGCAGCTTCCCTGCGGGAGATATTCTCTTTGCCATAATCGCATTATTAGGCGAAAGTAAGTTACAATTCAGGACCCTATCCTAAAGCTTGCTGTTAGGAGGGAATCTGCAGCTTGCAGTGAAAGCGCTTCCACAGGGTAGTCTAATGAGGGCAAACATTTGATGGTAGCAGCTTCCCTGCGAGTTATATTCTCTTTGCCAAAATCGCATTATTAGGCGAAAGTAAGTTACAATTCAGTACCCTATCCTAAAGCTTGCTGTTAGGAGGGAATCTGCCACTTGAAGTGAATGCGCCTCCAGAGGGTAGTCTAACGAGGGCAAACATTTGATGGTAGCAGCTTCCCTGCGGGAGATACTCTCTTTGCCAAAATTGCATTATTAGGTGAAAGTAAGTTACAATTCAGTACCCTATCCTAAAGCTTGCTGTTAGGAGGGAATCTGCAGCTTGAAGTGAATGCGCTTCCAGAGGGGAGTCTAATGAGGGCAAACATTTGATGGTAGCAGCTTCCCTGCGGGAGATACTCTCTTTGCCATAATCGCGTTATTAGCCGCAGTTAAGTTACAATTCAGTACCCTATCCTAAAGCTTGCTGTTAGGAGGGAATCTGCAGCTTGCCGTGAAAGCGCTTCCAGTGGGGAGTCTAATGAGGGCAAACATTTGATGGTAGCAGCTTCCCTGCGGGAGATACTCTCTTTGCCAAAATCGCATTATTAGGCGAAAGTAAGTTACAATTCAGTACCCTATCCTAAAGCTTGCTGTTAGGTGGGAATCTGCCGCTTCCAGTGAAAGCGCTTTCAGAGGGGAGTCTAATGAGGGCAAACATTTTATGGTAGCAGCTTCCCTGCGGGAGATATTCTCTTTGCCAAAATCGCCTTATTAGACGCAATTAAGATACAATTCAGTACCCTGTCCTACAGCTCGCTGTTAGGTGGGAATCTGCCACTTGCAGTGAAAGCGCTTCCAGAGGGGAGTCTAATGAGGGCAAACATTTGATGGTAGCAGCTTCCCTGCGGGAGATATTCTCTTTGCCATAATCGCCTTATTAGCCGCAGTTAAGTTACAATTCAGTACACTATCCTAAATCTTGCTGTTAGGAGGGAATCTGCAGCTTGCAGTGAAAGCGCTTCCAGAGGGGAGTCTAACGAGGGCAAACATTTGATGGTAACAGCTTCCCTGCGAGTTATATTCTCTTTGCCAAAATCGCATTATTAGGCGAAAGTAAGTTACAATTCAGTACCCTATCCTAAAGCTTGCTGTTAGGAGGGAATCTGCAGCTTGCAGTGAAAGCGCTTCCAGAGGGGAGTCTAACGAGGGCAAACATTTGATGGTAGCAGCTTCCCTGTGGGAGATACTCTCTTTGCCAAAATCGCATTATTAGGCGAAAGTAAGTTACAATTCAGTACCCTATCCTAAAGCTTGCTGTTAGGAGGGAATCTGCAGCTTGCAGTGAAAGCGCTTCCAGAGGGGAGTCTAATGAGGGCAAACATTTGATGGTAGCAGCTTCCCTGCGGGAGATATTCTCTTTGCCATAATCGCATTATTAGGCGAAAGTAAGTTACAATTCAGGACCCTATCCTAAAGCTTGCTGTTAGGAGGGAATCTGCAGCTTGCAGTGAAAGCGCTTCCACAGGGTAGTCTAATGAGGGCAAACATTTGATGGTAGCAGCTTCCCTGCGAGTTATATTCTCTTTGCCAAAATCGCATTATTAGGCGAAAGTAAGTTACAATTCAGTACACTATCCTAAAGCTTGCTGTTAGGAGGGAATCTGCAGCTTGAAGTGAATGCGCTTCCAGAGGGGAGTCTAATGAGGGCAAGTATTTGATGGTAGCAGCTTCCCTGCGGGAGATATTCTCTTTGCCAAAATCGCATTATTAGGCGAAAGTAAGATACAATTCAGTACCCTATCCTAAAGCTTGCTGTTAGGAGGGAATCTGCAGCTTGCAGTGAAAGCGCTTCCAGAGGGGAGTCTAATGAGGGCAAAGATTTGATGGTAGCAGCTTCCCTGCGGGAGATACTCTCTTTGCCAAAATCGCATTATTAGGCGAAAGTAAGTTACAATTCAGTACCCTATCCTAAAGCTTGCTGTTAGGAGGGAATCTGCAGCTTGCAGTGAAAGCGCTTCCAGAGGGGAGTCTATCGAGGGCAAACATTTTATGGTAGCAGCTTCCCTGCGGGAGATACTCTCTTTGCCAAAATCGCCTTATTAGACGCAGTTAAGTTACAATTCAGTATAGTGTCCTACAGCTTGCTGTTAGGAGGGAATCTGCAGCTTGCAGTGAAAGCGCTTCCAGAGGGGAGTCTAATGAGGGGAAATATTTGATGGTAGCAGCTTCCCTGCGGGAGATATTCTCTTTGCCATAATCGCCTTATTAGCCGCAGTTAAGTTACAATTCAGTACCCTATCCTAAAGCTTGCTGTTAGGAGGGAATCTGCAGCTTGCCGTGAAAGCCCTTCCAGTGGGGAGTCTAATGAGGGCAAACATTTGATGGTAGCAGCTTCCCTGCGGGAGATACTCTCTTTGCCAAAATCGCATTATTAGGCGAAAGTAAGTTACAATTCAGTACCCTATCCTAAAGCTTGCTGTTAGGTGGGAATCTGCCGCTTCCAGTGAAAGCGCTTCCAGAGGGGAGTCTAATGAGGGCAAACATTTTATGGTAGCAGCTTCCCTGCGGGAGATATTCTCTTTGCCAAAATCGCCTTATTAGGCGAAAGTAAGTTACAATTCAGGACCCTATCCTAAAGCTTGCTGTTAGGAGGGAATCTGCAGCTTGCAGTGAAAGCGCTTCCACAGGGTAGTCTAATGAGGGCAAACATTTGATGGTAGCAGCTTCCCTGCGGGAGATACTCTCTTTGCCAAAATCGCGTTATTAGGCGAAAGTAAGTTACAATTCAGTACCCTATCCTAAAGCTTGCTGTTAGGAGGGAATCTGCAGGTTGAAGTGAATGCGCTTCCAGAGGGTAGTCTAACGAGGGCAAACATTTGATGGTAACAGCTTCCCTGCGAGTTATATTCTCTTTGCCAAAATCGCATTATTAGGCGAAAGTAAGTTACAATTCAGTACCTTATCCTAAATCTTGCTGTTAGGAGGGAATCTGAAGCTTGCAGTGAAAACGCTTCCAGAGGGGAGTCTAATGAGGGCAAACATTTGATGGTAGCAGCTTCCCTGCGGGAGATACTCTCTTTGCCAAAATCGCATTATTAGGCGAAAGTAAGTTATAATTCAGTACACTATCCTAAAGCTTGCTGTTAGGAGGGAATCTGCAGCTTGCAGTGAAAGCGCTTCCAGAGGGGAGTCTAATGAGGGCAAACATTTGATGGTAGCAGCTTCCCTGCGGGAGATACTCTCTTTGCCAAAATCGCATTATTAGGCGAAAGTAAGTTATAATTCAGTACACTATCCTAAAGCTTGCTGTTAGGAGGGAATCTGCAGCTTGCAGTGAAAGCGCTTCCAGAGGGGAGTCTAATGAGGGCAAACATTTGATGGTAGCAGCTTCCCTGCGGGAGATACTCTCTTTGCCAAAATCGCATTATTAGGCGAAAATAAGTTACAATTCAGTACCCTATCCTAAAGCTTGCTGTTAGGAGGGAATCTGCAGCTTGCAGTGAAAGCGCTTCCAGAGGGGAGTCTAACGAGGGCAAACATTTGATGGTAGCAGCTTCCCTGCGGGAGATACTCTCTTTGCCAAAATCGCATTATTAGGCGAAAGTAAGTTACAATTCAGTACCCTATCCTAAAGCTTGCTGTTAGGAGGGAATCTGCAGCTTGCAGTGAAAGCGCTTCCAGAGGGGAGTCTAATGAGGGCAAATATTTGATGGTAGAAGCTTCCCTGCGGGAGATACTTTCTTTGCCATAATCGCCTTATTAGCCGCAGTTAAGTTACAATTCAGTACCCTATCCTAAAGCTTGCTGTTAGGTGGGAATCTGCCGCTTCCAGTGAAAGCGCTTCCAGAGGGGAGTCTAATGAGGGCAAACATTTTATGGTAGCAGCTTCCCTGCGGGAGATATTCTCTTTGCCAAAATCGCCTTATCAGACGCAGTTAAGATACAATTCAGTACCCTGTCCTACAGCTCGCTGTTAGGTGGGAATCTGCCACTTGCAGTGAAAGCGCTTCCAGAGGGGAGTCTAATGAGGGCAAACATTTGATGGTAGCAGCTTCCCTGCGGGAGATATTCTCTTTGCCATAATCGCCTTATTAGCCGCAGTTAAGTTACAATTCAGTACACTATCCTAAATCTTGCTGTTAGGAGGGAATCTGCAGCTTGCAGTGAAAGCGCTTCCAGAGGGGAGTCTAATGAGGGCAAACATTTGATGGTAGCAGCTTCCCTGCGGGAGATACTCTCTTTGCCAAAATCGCATTATTAGGCGAAAGTAAGTTACAATTCAGTACCCTATCCTAAAGCTTGCTGTTAGGAGGGAATCTGCAGCTTGCAGTGAAAGCGCTTCCAGAGGGGAGTCTAATGAGGGCAAACATTTGATGGTAGCAGCTTCCCTGCGGGAGATACTCTCTTTGCCAAAATCGCCTTATTCGTCGCAGTTAAGTTACAATTCAGTACACTATCCTAAAGCTTGCTGTTAGGAGGGAATCTGCAGCTTGCAGTGAAAGCGCTTCCAGAGGGGAGTCTAGTGAGGGCAAATATTTGATGGTAGCAGCTTCCCTGCGGGAGATACTCTCTTTGCCAAAATTGCATTATTAGGCGAAAGTAAGTTACAATTCAGTACCCTATCCTAAAGCTTGCTGTTAGGAGGGAATCTGCAGCTTGCAGTGAAAGCGCTTCCAGAGGGGAGTCTAATGAGGGCAAACATTTGATGGTAGCAGCTTCCCTGCGGGAGATACTCTCTTTGCCAAAATCGCATTATTAGGCGAAAGTAAGTTACAATTCAGTACCCTATCCTAAAGCTTGCTGTTAGGAAGAAATCTGCAGCTTGCAGTGAAAGCACTTCCAGAGGGGAGTCTGATGAGGGCAAACATTTCATGGTAGCAGCTTCCCTGCGGGAGATAGTCTCTTTGCCAAAATCGCATTATTAGGCGAAAGTAAGTTACAATTCAGTACCCTATCCTAAAGCTTGCTGTTAGGAGGGAATCTGCAGCTTGCAGTGAAAGCGCTTCCAGAGGGGAGTCTAATGAGGGCAAACATTTGATGGTAGCAGCTTCCCTGCGGGAGATACTCTCTTTGCCAAAATCGCCTTATAAGCCGCAGTTAAATTACAATACAGTACCCTATCCTAAAGCTTGCTGTTAGGAGGGAATCTGCAGCTTGCAGTGAAAGCGCTTCCAGAGGGGAGTCTAATGAGGGCAAACATTTGATGGTAGAAGCTTCCCTGCGGGAGATACTCTCTTTGCCAAAATCGCATTATTAGGCGAAAGTAAGTTATAATTCAGTACCCTATCCTAAAGCTTGCTGTTAGGAGGGAATCTGCAGCTTGCAGTGAAAGCGCTTCCAGAGGGGAGTCTAACGAGGGCAAACATTTGATGGTAGCAGCTTCCCTGCGGGAGATACTCTCTTTGCCAAAATCTCATTATTTCCCGGAGTTAAGTTAAAATTCAGTACCCTATCCTAAAGCTTGCTGTTAGGAGGGAATCTGCAGCTTGCAGTGAAAGCGCTTCCATAGGGGAGTCTAATGAGGGCAAATATTTGATGGTAGCAGCTTCCCTGCGGGAGATACTCTCTTTGCCAAAATCGCCTTATTAGCCGCAGTTAAGTTACAATTCAGTACCCTATCCTAAAGCTTGCTGTTAGGAAGGAATCTGCAGCTTGCAGTGAAAGCGCTTCCAGAGGGGAGTCTAATGAGGGCAAAGATTTGATGGTAGCAGCTTCCCTGCGGGATATAGTCTCTTTGCAAAAATCGCCTTATTAGCTGCAGTTAAGATACAATTCAGTACCCTATCCTAAAGATTGCTGTTAGGTGGGAATCTGCAGCTTGCAGTGAAAGCGCTTCCAGAGGGGAGTCTAACGAGGGCAAACATCTGATGGTAGCAGGTTCCCTGCGGGAGATAGTCTCTTTGCCAAAATCGCATTATTAGGCGAAAGTAAGTTACAATTCAGCACAGTATCCTAAAGCTTGCTGTTAGGAGGGAATCTGCAGCTTGCAGTGAAAGCGCTTCCAGAGGGGAGTCTAATGAGGGCAAACATTTAATGGTAGCCGCATCCCTGCGGGAGATACTCTCTTGGCCAAAATCTCATTATTAATCGAAAGTAAGATTCAATTCAGTACCCTATCCTAAAGCTTGCTGTTAGGAGGGAATCTGCAGCTTGCAGTGAAAGCGCTTCCAGAGGGGAGTCTAATGAGGGCAAATATTTGATGGTAGCAGCTTCCCTGCGGGACACATTCTCTTTGCCATAATCGCCTTATTAGCCGCAGTTAAGATACAATTCAATACCCTATCCTAAAGCTTGCTGTTAGGAGGGAATCTGCAGCTTGCAGTGAAAGCGCTTCCAGAGGGGAGGCTAATGAGGGCAAACATTTGATGGTAGCAGCTTCCCTGCGGGAGATAGTCTCTTTGCCAAAATCGCATTATCAGGCGAAAGTAAGTTACAATTCAGTACCCTATCCTAAAGCTTGCTGTTAGGAGGGAATCTGCAGCTTGCAGTGAAAGCGCTTCCAGAGGGGAGTCTAATGAGGGCAAACATTTGATGGTAGCAGCTTCCCTGCGGGAGATACTCTCTTTGCCAAAATCGCCTTATTAGCCGCAGTTAAGTTACAATTCAGTACCCTATCCTAAAGCTTGCTGTTAGGAGGGAATCTGCAGCTTGCAGTGAAAGCGCTTCCAGAGGGGAGTCTAATGAGGGCAAACATTAGATGGTAGCAGCTTCCCTGCGGCAGATACTCTCTTTCCCAAAAACACATTAATAGGCGAAAGTAAGTTACAATTCAGTACCCTATCCTAAAGCTTGCTGTTAGGAGGGAATCTGCCACTTGCAGTGAAAGCACTTCCAGAGGGGAGTCTAACGAGGGCAAACATTTGATGGTAGCAGCTTCCCTGCGGGAGATACTCTCTTTGCCAAAATCGCATTATTAGGCGAAAGTAAGTTACAATTCAGTACCCTATCCTAAAGCTTGCTGTTAGGAGGGAATCTGCAGCTTGCAGTGAAAGCGCTTCCAGAGGGGAGTCTAATGAGGGCAAACATTTGATGGTAGCAGCTTCCCTGCGGGAGATACTCTCTTTGCCAAAATTGCATTATTAGGCGAAAGTAAGTTACAATTCAGTACACTATGCTAAAACTTGCTGTTAGGAGGGAATCTGCAGCTTGCAGTGAAAGCGCTTCCAGAGGGGAGTCTAATGAGGGCAAACATTTGATGGTAGCAGCTTCCCTGCGGGAGATACTCTCTTTGCCAAAATCGCATTATTAGGCGAAAGCAAGTTACAATTCAGTACCCTATCCTAAAGCTTGCTGTTAGGAGGGAATCTGCAGCTTGCAGTGAAAGCGCTTCCAGAGGGGAGTCTAATGAGTGCAAACATTTCATGGTAGCAGCTTCCCTGCGGGAGATAGTCTCTTTGCCAAAATCGCATTATTAGGCGAAAGTAAGTTACAATTCAGTACCCTATCCTAAAGCTTGCTGTTAGGAGGGAATCTGCAGCTTGCAGTGAAAGCTCTTCCAGAGGGGAGTCTAATGAGGGCAAACATTTGATGGTAGCAGCTTCCCTGCGGGAGATACTCTCTTTGCCAAAATCGCCTTATTAGCCGCAGTTAAATTACAATTCAGTACCCTATCCTAAAGCTTGCTGTTAGGAGGGAATCTGCAGCTTGCAGTGAAAGTGCTTCCAGAGGGGAGTCTAATGAGGGCAAACATTTGATGGTAGCAGCTTCCCTGCGGGAGATACTCTCTTTGCCAAAATCGCATTATTAGGCGAAAGTAAGTACAATTCAGTACCCTATCCTAAAGCTTGCTGTTAGGAAGAAATCTGCAGCTTGCAGGGAAAGCACTTCCAGAGGGGAGTCTGATGAGGGCAAACATTTGATGGTAGCAGCTTCCCTGCGGGAGATAGTCTCTTTGCCAAAATCGCATTATTAGGCGAAAGTAAGTTACAATTCAGCACACTATCCTAAAGCTTGCTGTTAGGAGGGAATCTGCAGCTTGCAGTGAAAGCGCTTCCAGAGGGGAGTCTAATGAGGGCAAATATTTGATGGTAGCAGCTTCCCTGCGGGAGATATTCTCTTTGCCAAAATCGCCTTATTAGCCGCAGTTAAGTTACAATTCAGTACCCTATCCTAAAGCTTGCTGTTTGGAGGGAATCTGCAGCTTGCAGTGAAAGCGCTTCCAGAGGGGAGGCTAATGAGGGCAAACATTTGATGGTAGCAGCTTCCCTGTGGGAGATAGTCTCTTTGCCAAAATCGCATTATCAGGCGAAAGTAAGTTACAATTCAGTACAGTGTCCTACAGCTTGCTGTTAGGAGGGAATCTGCAGCTTGCAGTGAAAGCGCTTCCAGAGGGGAGTCTAATGAGGGCAAACATTTGATGGTAGCAGCTTCCCTGCGGGAGATACTCTCTTTGCCAAAATCGCTTTATTAGGCGAAAGTAAGATACAATTCAGTACCCTATCCTAAAGCTTGCTGTTAGGAGGGAATCTGCAGCTTGCAGTGAAAGCGCTTCCAGAGGGGAGTCTAATGAGGGCAAACATTTGATGGTAGCAGCTTCCCTGCGGGAGATATTCTCTTTGACAAAATCGCCTTATTATACGCAGTTAAGATACAATTCAGTACACTGTCCTACAGCTTGCTGTTAGGTGGGAATCTGCCGCTTGCAGTGAAAGCGCTTCCAGAGGGGAGTCTAATGAGGGCAAACATTTGATGGTAGCAGCTTCCCTGCGGGAGATACTCTCTTTGCCAAAATCGCCTTATTAGCCGCAGTTAAGTTACAATTCAGTACCCTATCCTAAAGCTTGCTGTTAGGAGGGAATCTGCCACTTGCAGTGAAAGCACTTCCAGAGGGGAGTCTAACGAGGGCAAACATTTGATGGTAGCAGCTTCCCTGCGGGAGATGGTCTCTTTGCCAAAATCGCATTATTAGGCGAAAGTAAGTTACAATTCAGTACCCTATCCTAAAGCTTGCTGTTAGGAGGGAATCTGCAGCTTGCAGTGAAAGCGCTTCCAGAGGGGAGTCTAATGAGGGCAAACATTTGATGGTAGCAGCTTCCCTGTGGGAGATACTCTCTTTGCCAAAATCGCATTATTAGGCGAAAGCAAGTTACAATTCAGTACCCTATCCTAAAGCTTGCTGTTAGGAGGGAATCTGCAGCTTGCAGTGAAAGCGCTTCCAGAGGGGAGTCTAATGAGTGCAAACATTTCATGGTAGCAGCTTCCCTGCGGGAGATAGTCTCTTTGCCAAAATCGCATTATTAGGCGAAAGTAAGTTACAATTCAGTACCCTATCCTAAAGCTTGCTGTTAGGAGGGAATCTGCAGCTTGCAGTGAAAGTGCTTCCAGAGGGGAGTCTAATGAGGGCAAACATTTGATGGTAGCAGCTTCCCTGCGGGAGATACTCTCTTTGCCAAAATTGCATTATTAGGCGAAAGTAAGTTACAATTCAGTACCCTATGCTAAAACTTGCTGTTAGGAGGGAATCTGCAGCTTGCAGTGAAAGCGCTTCCAGAGGGGAGTCTAATGAGTGCAAACATTTGATGGTAGCAGCTTCCCTGCGGGAGATACTCTCTTTGCCAAAATTGCATTATTAGGCGAAAGTAAGTTACAATTCAGTACCCTATGCTAAAGCTTGCTGTTAGGAGGGAATCTGCAGCTTGCAGTGAAAGCGCTTCCAGAGGGGAGTCTAATGAGGGCAAACATTTGATGGTAGCAGCTTCCCTGCGGGAGATACTCTCTTTGCCAAAATCGCATTATTAGGCGAAAGCAAGTTACAATTCAGTACCCTATCCTAAAGCTTGCTGTTAGGAGGGAATCTGCAGCTTGCAGTGAAAGCGCTTCCAGAGGGGAGTCTAATGAGTGCAAACATTTCATGGTAGCAGCTTCCCTGCGGGAGATAGTCTCTTTGCCAAAATCGCATTATTAGGCGAAAGTAAGTTACAATTCAGCACCCTATCCTAAAGCTTGCTGTTAGGAGGGAATCTGCAGCTTGCAGTGAAAGCGCTTCCAGAGGGGAGTCTAATGAGGGCAAATATTTGATGGTAGCAGCTTCCCTGCGGGAGATACTCTCTTTGCCAAAATCGCCTTATTAGCCGCAGTTAAGTTACAATTCAATACCCTATCCTAAAGCTTGCTGTTTGGAGGGAATCTGCAGCTTGCAGTGAAAGCGCTTCCAGAGGGGAGGCTAATGAGGGCAAACATTTGATGGTAGCAGCTTCCCTGTGGGAGATAGTCTCTTTGCCAAAATCGCATTATCAGGCGAAAGTAAGTTACAATTCAGTACCCTATCCTAAAGCTTGCTGTTAGGAGGGAATCTGCAGCTTGCAGTGAAAGCGCTTCCAGAGGGGAGTCTAATGAGGGCAAACATTTGATGGTAGCAGCTTCCCTGCGGGAGATACTCTCTTTGCCAAAATCGCTTTATTAGGCTAAAGTAAGATACAATTCAGTACCATATCCTAAAGCTTGCTGTTAGGAGGGAATCTGCAGCTTGCAGTGAAAGCGCTTCCAGAGGGGAGTCTAATGAGGGCAAACATTTGATGGTAGCAGCTTCCCTGCGGGAGATATTCTCTTTGACAAAATCGCCTTATTATACGCAGTTAAGATACAATTCAGTACACTGTCCTACAGCTTGCTGTTAGGTGGGAATCTGCCGCTTGCAGTGAAAGCGCTTCCAGAGGGGAGTCTAATGAGGGCAAACATTTGATGGTAGCAGCTTCCCTGCGGGAGATACTCTCTTTGCCAAAATCGCCTTATTAGCCGCAGTTAAGTTACAATTCAGTACCCTATCCTAAAGCTTGCTGTTAGGAGGGAATCTGCCACTTGCAGTGAAAGCACTTCCAGAGGGGAGTCTAACGAGGGCAAACATTTGATGGTAGCAGCTTCCCTGCGGGAGATGGTCTCTTTGCCAAAATCGCATTATTAGGCGAAAGTAAGTTACAATTCAGTACCCTATCCTAAAGCTTGCTGTTAGGAGGGAATCTGCAGCTTGCAGTGAAAGCGCTTCCAGAGGGGAGTCTAATGAGGGCAAACATTTGATGGTAGCAGCTTCCCTGCGGGAGATACTCTCTTTGCCAAAATCGCATTATTAGCCGCATTTAAGTTACAATTCAGTACCCTATCCTAAAGCTTGCTGTTAGGAGGGAATCTGCAGCTTGCAGTGAAAGCGCTTCCAGAGGGGAGTCTAATGAGTGCAAACATTTCATGGTAGCAGCTTACCTGCGGGCGATAGTCTCTTTGCCAAAATCGCATTATTAGGCGAAAGTAAGTTACAATTCAGTACCCTATCCTAAAGCTTGCTGTTAGGAGGGAATCTGCAGCTTGCAGTGAAAGCTCTTCCAGAGGGGAGTCTAATGAGGGCAAACATTTGATGGTAGCAGCTTCCCTGCGGGAGATACTCTCTTTGCCAAAATCGCCTTATTAGCCGCAGTTAAATTACAATTCAGTACCCTATCCTAAAGCTTGCTGTTAGGAGGGAATCTGCAGCTTGCAGTGAAAGCGCTTCCAGAGGGGAGTCTAATGAGCGCAAACATTTGATGGTAGCAGCTTCCCTGCGGGAGATACTCTCTTTGCCAAAATCGCCTTATGAGCCGCAGTTAAGGTACAATTCAGTACCCTATCCTAAAGCTTGCTGTTAGGAGGGAATCTGCAGCTTGCAGTGAAAGCGCTTCCAGAGGGGAGTCTAATGAGGGCAAACATTTGATGGTAGCACCTTCCCTGCGGGAGATACTCTCTTTCCCAAAATCGCATTATTAGGCGAAAGTAAGTACAATTCAGTACCCTATCCTAAAGCTTGCTGTTAGGAAGAAATCTGCAGCTTGCAGTTAAAGCACTTCCAGAGGGGAGTCTGATGAGGGCAAACATTTGATGGAAGCAGCTTCCCTGCGGGAGATAGTCTCTTTGCCAAAATCGCATTATTAGGCGAAAGTAAGTTACAATTCAGCACAGTATCCTAAAGCTTGCTGTTAGGAGGGAATCTGCAGCTTGCAGTGAAAGCGCTTCCAGAGGGGAGTCTAATGAGGGCAAATATTTGATGGTAGCAGCTTCCCTGCGGGACACATTCTCTTTGCCAAAATCGCCTTATTAGCTGCAGTTAAGTTACAATTCAATACCCTATCCTAAAGCTTGCTGTTAGGAGGGAATCTGCAGCTTGCAGTGAAAGCGCTTCCAGAGGGGAGGCTAATGAGGGCAAACATTTGATGGTAGCAGCTTCCCTGCGGGAGATAGTCTCTTTGCAAAAATCGCATTATCAGTCGAAAGTAAGTTACAATTCAGTACCCTATCCTAAAGCTTGCTGTTAGGAGGGAATCTGCAGCTTGCAGTGAAAGCGATTCCAGAGGGGAGTCTAATGAGGGCAAACATTTGATGGTAGCAGCTTCCCTGCGGGAGATATTCTCTTTGACAAAATCGCCTTATTATCCGCAGTTAAGTTACAATTCAGTACCCTATCCTAAAGCTTGCTGTTAGGAGGGAATCTGCAGCTTGCAGTGAAAGCGCTTCCAGAGGGGAGTCTAATGAGGGCAAACATTAGATGGTAGCAGCTTCCCTGAGGGAGATACTCTCTTTCCCAAAAACGCATTAATAGGCGAAAGTAAGTTACAATTCAGTACCCTATCCTAAAGCTTGCTGTTAGGAGGGAATCTGCCACTTGCAGTGAAAGCACTTCCAGAGGGGAGTCTAACGAGGGCAAACATTTGATGGTAGCAGCTTCCCTGCGGGAGATGGTCTCTTTGCCAAAATCGCATTATTAGGTGAAAGTAAGTTACAATTCAGTACCCTTTCCTAAAGCTTGCTGTTAGGAGGGAATCTGCAGCTTGCAGTGAAAGCGCTTCCAGAGGGGAGTCTAATGAGGGCAAACATTTGATGGTAGCAGCTTCCCTGCGGGAGATAGTCTCTTTGCCAAAATCGCATTATTAGGCGAAAGTAAGTTACAATTCAGTACCCTATCCTAAAGCTTGCTGTTAGGAGGGAATCTGCAGCTTGCAGTGAAAGCGCTTCCAGAGGGGAGTCTAATGAGGGCAAACATTTGATGGTAGCAGCTTCCCTGCGGGAGATACTCTCTTTGCCAAAATCGCCTTATTAGCCGCAGTTAAATTACAATTCAGTATCCTATCCTAAAGCTTGCTCTTAGGAGGGAATCTGCAGCTTGCAGTGAAAGCGCTTCCAGAGGGGAGTCTAATGAGGGCAAACATTTGATGGTAGCAGCTTCCCTGCGGGAGATACTCTCTTTGCCAAAATCGCATTATTAGGCGAAAGTAAGTTATAATTCAGTACACTATCCTAAAGCTTGCTCTTAGGAGGGAATCTGCAGCTTGCAGTGAAAGCGCTTCCAGAGGGGAGTCTAATGAGGGCAAACATTTGATGGTAGCAGCTTCCCTGCGGGAGATACTCTCTTTGCCAAAATCGCATTATTAGGCGAAAATAAGTTACAATTCAGTACCCTATCCTAAAGCTTGCTGTTAGGAGGGAATCTGCAGCTTGCAGTGAAAGCGCTTCCAGAGGGGAGTCTAACGAGGGCAAACATTTGATGGTAGCAGCTTCCCTGCGGGAGATACTCTCTTTGCCAAAATCGCATTATTAGGCGAAAGTAAGTTACAATTCAGTACCCTATCCTAAAGCTTGCTGTTAGGAGGGAATCTGCAGCTTGCAGTGAAAGCGCTTCCAGAGGGGAGTCTAATGAGGGCAAATATTTGATGGTAGAAGCTTCCCTGCGGGAGATATTTTCTTTGCCATAATCGCCTTATTAGCCGCAGTTAAGTTACAATTCAGTACCCTATCCTAAAGCTTGCTGTTAGGTGGGAATCTGCCGCTTCCAGTGAAAGCGCTTCCAGAGGGGAGTCTAATGAGGGCAAACATTTTATGGTAGCAGCTTCCCTGCGGGAGATATTCTCTTTGCCAAAATCTCCTTATTAGACGCAGTTAAGATACAATTCAGTACCCTGTCCTACAGCTCGCTGTTAGGTGGGAATCTGCCACTTGCAGTGAAAGCGCTTCCAGAGGGGAGTCTAATGAGGGCAAACATTTGATGGTAGCAGCTTCCCTGCGGGAGATATTCTCTTTGCCATAATCGCCTTATTAGCCGCAGTTAAGTTACAATTCAGTACACTATCCTAAATCTTGCTGTTAGGAGGGAATCTGCAGCTTGCAGTGAAAGCGCTTCCAGAGGGGAGTCTAATGAGGGCAAACATTTGATGGTAGCAGCTTCCCTGCGGGAGATACTCTCTTTGCCAAAATCGCATTATTAGGCGAAAGTAAGTTACAATTCAGTACCCTATCCTAAAGCTTGCTGTTAGGAGGGAATCTGCAGCTTGCAGTGAAAGCGCTTCCAGAGGGGAGTCTAATGAGGGCAAACATTTGATGGTAGCAGCTTCCCTGCGGGAGATATTCTCTTTGCCATAATCGCATTATTAGGCGAAAGTAAGTTACAATTCAGGATCCTATCCTAAAGCTTGCTGTTAGGAGGGAATCTGCAGCTTGCAGTGAAAGCACTTCCACAGGGTAGTCTAATGAGGGCAAACATTTGATGGTAGCAGCTTCCCTGCGGGAGATACTCTCTTTGCCAAAATCGCGTTATTAGGCGAAAGTAAGTTACAATTCAGTACCCTATCCTAAAGCTTGCTGTTAGGAGGGAATCTGCAGGTTGAAGTGAATGCGCTTCCAGAGGGTAGTCTAACGAGGGCAAACATTTGATGGTAACAGCTTCCCTGCGAGTTATATTCTCTTTGCCAAAATCGCATTATTAGGCGAAAGTAAGTTACAATTCAGTACCTTATCCTAAATCTTGCTGTTAGGAGGGAATCTGCAGCTTGCAGTGAAAGCGCTTCCAGAGGGGAGTCTAATGAGGGCAAACATTTGATGGTAGCAGCTTCCCTGCGGGAGATACTCTCTTTGCCAAAATCGCATTATTATGCGAAAGTAAGTTACAATTCAGTACCCTATCCTAAAGCTTGCTGTTAGGAGGGAATCTGCAGCTTGCAGTGAAAGCGCTTCCAGAGGGGAGTCTAATGAGGGCAAAGATTTGATGGTAGCAGCTTCCCTGCGGGAGATACTCTCTTTGCCAAAATCGCATTATTAGGCGAAAGTAAGTTATAATTCAGTACACTATCCTAAAGCTTGCTGTTAGGAGGGAATCTGCAGCTTGCAGTGAAAGCGCTTCCAGAGGGGAGTCTAATGAGGGCAAACATTTGATGGTAGCAGCTTCCCTGCGGGAGATACTCTCTTTGCCAAAATCGCCTTATTAGCCGCAGTTAAGTTACAATTCAATACCCTATCCTAAAGCTTGCTGTTAGGAGGGAATCTGCAGCTTGCAGTGAAAGCGCTTCCAGAGGGGAGTCTAATGAGGGCAAACATTCGATGGTAGAAGCTTCCCTGCGGGAGATACTCTCTTTGCCAAAATCGCATTATTAGGCGAAAGTAAGTTACAATTCAGTACCCTATCCTAAAGCTTGCTGTTAGGAGGGAATCTGCAGCTTGCAGTGAAAGCGCTTCCAGAGGGGAGTCTAATGAGGGCAAAGATTTGATGGTAGCAGCTTCCCTGCGGGAGATACTCTCTTTGCCAAAATCGCATTATTAGGCGAAAGTAAGTTATAATTCAGTACACTATCCTAAAGCTTGCTGTTAGGAGGGAATCTGCAGCTTGCAGTGAAAGCGCTTCCAGAGGGGAGTCTAATGAGGGCAAAGATTTGATGGTAGCAGCTTCCCTGCGGGAGATACTCTCTTTGCCAAAATCGCATTATTAGGCGAAAGTAAGTTATAATTCAGTACACTATCCTAAAGCTTGCTGTTAGGAGGGAATCTGCAGCTTGCAGTGAAAGCGCTTCCAGAGGGGAGTCTAATGAGGGCAAACATTTGATGGTAGCAGCTTCCCTGCGGGAGATACTCTCTTTGCCAAAATCGCCTTATTAGCCGCAGTTAAGTTACAATTCAATACCCTATCCTAAAGCTTGCTGTTAGGAGGGAATCTGCAGCTTGCAGTGAAAGCGCTTCCAGAGGGGAGTCTAATGAGGGCAAACATTCGATGGTAGAAGCTTCCCTGCGGGAGATACTCTCTTTGCCAAAATCGCATTATTAGGCGAAAGTAAGATACAATTCAGTACCCTATCCTAAAGCTTGCTGTTAGGAGGGAATCTGCAGCTTGCAGTGAAAGCGCTTCCAGAGGGGAGTCTAACGAGGGCAAACATTTGATGGTAGCAGCTTCCCTGCGGGAGATACTCTCTTTGCCAAAATCGCCTTATTCGTCGCAGTTAAGTTACAATTCAGTACACTATCCTAAAGCTTGCTGTTAGGAGGGAATCTGCAGCTTGCAGTGAAAGCGCTTCCAGAGGGGAGTCTAGTGAGGGCAAATATTTGATGGTAGCAGCTTCCCTGCGGGAGATACTCTCTTTGCCAAAATTGCATTATTAGGCGAAAGTAAGTTACAATTCAGTACCCTATCCTAAAGCTTGCTGTTAGGAGGGAATCTGCAGCTTGCAGTGAAAGTGCTTCCAGAGGGGAGTCTAATGAGGGCAAACATTTGATGGTAGCAGCTTCCCTGCGGGAGATACTCTCTTTGCCAAAATCGCATTATTAGGCGAAAGTAAGTTACAATTCAGGACCCTATCCTAAAGCTTGCTGTTAGGAGGGAATCTGCAGCTTGCAGTGAAAGCGCTTCCAGAGGGGAGTCTAATGAGGGCAAACATTTGATGGTAGCAGCTTCCCTGCGGGAGATACTCTCTTTGCCAAAATCGCATTATTAGGCGAAAGTAAGTTACAATTCAGTACCCTATCCTAAAGCTTGCTGTTAGGAAGAAATCTGCAGCTTGCAGTGAAAGCACTTCCAGAGGGGAGTCTGATGAGGGCAAACATTTGATGGTAGCAGCTTCCCTGCGGGAGATACTCTCTTTGCCAAAATCGCCTTTTAAGCCGCAGTTAAATTACAATACAGTACCCTATCCTAAAGCTTGCTGTTAGGAGGGAATCTGCAGCTTGCAGTGAAAGCGCTTCCAGAGGGGAGTCTAATGAGGGCAAACATTTGATGGTAGAAGCTTCCCTGCAGGAGATACTCTCTTTGCCATAATCGCATTATTAGGCGAAAGTAAGTTACAATTCAGTACCCTATCCTAAAGCTTGCTGTTAGGAGGGAATCTGCAGCTTGCAGTGAAAGCGCTTCCAGAGGGGAGTCTAACGAGGGCAAACATTTGATGGTAGCAGCTTCCCTGCGGGAGATACTCTCTTTGCCAAAATCTCATTATTCCCCGAAGGTAAGTTAAAATTCAGTACCCTATCCTAAAGCTTGCTGTTAGGAGGGAATCTGCAGCTTGCAGTGAAAGCGCTTCCATAGGGGAGTCTAATGAGGGCAAATATTTGATGGTAGCAGCTTCCCTGCGGGAGATACTCTCTTTGCCAAAATCGCCTTATTAGCCGCAGTTAAGTTACAATTCAGTACCCTATCCTAAAGCTTGCTGTTAGGAAGGAATCTGCAGCTTGCAGTGAAAGCGCTTCCAGAGGGGAGTCTAATGAGGGCAAAGATTTGATGGTAGCAGCTTCCCTGCGGGATATAGTCTCTTTGCAAAAATCGCCTTATTAGCTGCAGTTAAGATACAATTCAGTACCCTATCCTAAAGATTGCTGTTAGGTGGGAATCTGCAGCTTGCAGTGAAAGCGCTTCCAGAGGGGAGTCTAACGAGGGCAAACAGCTGATGGTAGCAGGTTCCCTGTGGGAGATAGTCTCTTTGCCAAAATCGCATTATTAGGCGAAAGTAAGTTACAATTCAGCACAGTATCCTAAAGCTTGCTGTTAGGAGGGAATCTGCAGCTTGCAGTGAAAGCGCTTCCAGAGGGGAGTCTAATGAGGGCAAACATTTAATGGTAGCCGCATCCCTGCGGGAGATACTCTCTTGGCCAAAATCTCATTATTAATCGAAAGTAAGATTCAATTCAGTACCCTATCCTAAAGCTTGCTGTTAGGAGGGAATCTGCAGCTTGCAGTGAAAGCGCTTCCAGAGGGGAGTCTAATGAGGGCAAATATTTGATGGTAGCAGCTTCCCTGCGGGACACATTCTCTTTGCCATAATCGCCTTATTAGCCGCAGTTAAGATACAATTCAATACCCTATCCTAAAGCTTGCTGTTAGGAGGGAATCTGCAGCTTGCAGTGAAAGCGCTTCCAGAGGGGAGGCTAATGAGGGCAAACATTTGATGGTAGCAGCTTCCCTGCGGGAGATAGTCTCTTTGCCAAAATCGCATTATCAGGCGAAAGTAAGTTACAATTCAGTACCCTATCCTAAAGCTTGCTGTTAGGAGGGAATCTGCAGCTTGCAGTGAAAGCGCTTCCAGAGGGGAGTCTAATGAGGGCAAACATTTGATGGTAGCAGCTTCCCTGCGGGAGATACTCTCTTTGCCAAAATCGCCTTATTAGCCGCAGTTAAGTTACAATTCAGTACCCTATCCTAAAGCTTGCTGTTAGGAGGGAATCTGCAGCTTGCAGTGAAAGCACTTCCAGAGGGGAGTCTAATGAGGGCAAACATTAGATGGTAGCAGCTTCCCTGCGGGAGATACTCTCTTTCCCAAAAACACATTAATAGGCGAAAGTAAGTTACAATTCAGTACCCTATCCTAAAGCTTGCTGTTAGGAGGGAATCTGCCACTTGCAGTGAAAGCACTTCCAGAGGGGAGTCTAACGAGGGCAAACATTTGATGGTAGCAGCTTCCCTGCGGGAGATACTCTCTTTGCCAAAATCGCATTATTAGGCGAAAGTAAGTTACAATTCAGTACCCTATCCTAAAGCTTGCTGTTAGGAGGGAATCTGCAGCTTGCAGTGAAAGCGCTTCCAGAGGGGAGTCTAATGAGGGCAAACATTTGATGGTAGCAGCTTCCCTGCGGGAGATACTCTCTTTGCCAAAATCGCATTATTCCCCGAAGTTAAGTTACAATTCAGTACCCTATCCTAAAGCTTGCTGTTAGGAGGGAATCTGCAGCTTGCAGTGAAAGCGCTTCCAGAGGAGAGTCTAATGAGGGCAAACATTTGATGGTAGCAGCTTCCCTGCGGGAGATAGTCTCTTTGCCAAAATCGCATTATTAGGCGAAAGTAAGTTACAATTCAGTACCCTATCCTAAAGCTTGCTGTTAGGAGGGAATCTGCAGCTTGCAGTGAAAGTGCTTCCAGAGGGGAGTCTAATGAGGGCAAACATTTGATGGTAGCAGCTTCCCTGCGGGAGATACTCTCTTTGCCAAAATTGCATTATTAGGCGAAAGTAAGTTACAATTCAGTACCCTATGCTAAAACTTGCTGTTAGGAGGGAATCTGCAGCTTGCAGTGAAAGCGCTTCCAGAGGGGAGTCTAATGAGGGCAAACATTTCATGGTAGCAGCTTCCCTGCGGGAGATAGTCTCTTTGCCAAAATCGCATTATTAGGCGAAAGTAAGTTACAATTCAGCACAGTATCCTAAAGCTTGCTGTTAGGAGGGAATCTGCAGCTTGCAGTGAAAGCGCTTCCAGAGGGGAGTCTAATGAGGGCAAACATTTAATGGTAGCCGCATCCCTGCGGGAGATACTCTCTTGGCCAAAATCTCATTATTAATCGAAAGTAAGATTCAATTCAGTACCCTATCCTAAAGCTTGCTGTTAGGAGGGAATCTGCAGCTTGCAGTGAAAGCGCTTCCAGAGGGGAGTCTAATGAGGGCAAATATTTGATGGTAGCAGCTTCCCTGCGGGACACATTCTCTTTGCCATAATCGCCTTATTAGCCGCAGTTAAGATACAATTCAATACCCTATCCTAAAGCTTGCTGTTAGGAGGGAATCTGCAGCTTGCAGTGAAAGCGCTTCCAGAGGGGAGTCTAATGAGGGCAAACATTAGATGGTAGCAGCTTCCCTGCGGGAGATACTCTCTTTCCCAAAAACACATTAATAGGCGAAAGTAAGTTACAATTCAGTACCCTATCCTAAAGCTTGCTGTTAGGAGGGAATCTGCCACTTGCAGTGAAAGCACTTCCAGAGGGGAGTCTAACGAGGGCAAACATTTGATGGTAGCAGCTTCCCTGCGGGAGATACTCTCTTTGCCAAAATCGCATTATTAGGCGAAAGTAAGTTACAATTCAGTACCCTATCCTAAAGCTTGCTGTTAGGAGGGAATCTGCAGCTTGCAGTGAAAGCGCTTCCAGAGGGGAGTCTAATGAGGGCAAACATTTGATGGTAGCAGCTTCCCTGCGGGAGATACTCTCTTTGCCAAAATCGCATTATTCCCCGAAGTTAAGTTACAATTCAGTACCCTATCCTAAAGCTTGCTGTTAGGAGGGAATCTGCAGCTTGCAGTGAAAGCGCTTCCAGAGGAGAGTCTAATGAGGGCAAACATTTGATGGTAGCAGCTTCCCTGCGGGAGATAGTCTCTTTGCCAAAATCGCATTATTAGGCGAAAGCAAGTTACAATTCAGTACCCTATCCTAAAGCTTGCTGTTAGGAGGGAATCTGCAGCTTGCAGTGAAAGTGCTTCCAGAGGGGAGTCTAATGAGGGCAAACATTTGATGGTAGCAGCTTCCCTGCGGGAGATACTCTCTTTGCCAAAATTGCATTATTAGGCGAAAGTAAGTTACAATTCAGTACCCTATGCTAAAACTTGCTGTTAGGAGGGAATCTGCAGCTTGCAGTGAAAGCGCTTCCAGAGGGGAGTCTAATGAGGGCAAACATTTCATGGTAGCAGCTTCCCTGCGGGAGATAGTCTCTTTGCCAAAATCGCATTATTAGGCGAAAGTAAGTTACAATTCAGCACCCTATCCTAAAGCTTGCTGTTAGGAGGGAATCTGCAGCTTGCAGTGAAAGCGCTTCCAGAGGGGAGTCTAATGACGGCAAATATTTGATGGTAGCAGCTTCCCTGCGGGAGATATTCTCTTTGCCATAATTGCCTTATTAGCCGCAGTTAAGTTACAATTCAATACACTATCCTAAAGCTTGCTGTTAGGAGGGAATCTGCAGCTTGCAGTGAAAGCGCTTCCAGAGGGGAGGCTAATGAGGGCAAACATTTGATGGTAGCAGCTTCCCTGTGGGAGATAGTCTCTTTGCCAAAATCGCATTATCAGGCGAAAGTAAGTTACAATTCAGTACCCTATCCTAAAGCTTGCTGTTAGGAGGGAATCTGCAGCTTGCAGTGAAAGCGCTTCCAGAGGGGAGTCTAATGAGGGCAAACATTTGATGGTAGCAGCTTCCCTGCGGGAGATACTCTCTTTGCCAAAATCGCTTTATTAGGCTAAAGTAAGATACAATTCAGTACCATATCCTAAAGCTTGCTGTTAGGAGGGAATCTGCAGCTTGCAGTGAAAGCGCTTCCAGAGGGGAGTCTAATGAGGGCAAACATTTGATGGTAGCAGCTTCCCTGCGGGAGATATTCTCTTTGACAAAATCGCCTTATTATACGCAGTTAAGATACAATTCAGTACACTGTCCTACAGCTTGCTGTTAGGTGGGAATCTGCCGCTTGCAGTGAAAGCGCTTCCAGAGGGGAGTCTAATGAGGGCAAACATTTGATGGTAGCAGCTTCCCTGCGGGAGATACTCTCTTTGCAAAAATCGCCTTATTAGCCGCAGTTAAGTTACAATTCAGTACCCTATCCTAAAGCTTGCTGTTAGGAGGGAATCTGCCACTTGCAGTGAAAGCACTTCCAGAGGGGAGTCTAACGAGGGCAAACATTTGATGGTAGCAGCTTCCCTGCGGGAGATGGTCTCTTTGCCAAAATCGCATTATTAGGCGAAAGTAAGTTACAATTCAGTACCCTATCCTAAAGCTTGCTGTTAGGAGGGAATCTGCAGCTTGCAGTGAAAGCGCTTCCAGAGGGGAGTCTAATGAGTGCAAACATTTCATGGTAGCAGCTTCCCTGCGGGAGATAGTCTCTTTGCCAAAATCGCATTATTAGGCGAAAGTAAGTTACAATTCAGTACCCTATCCTAAAGCTTGCTGTTAGGAGGGAATCTGCAGCTTGCAGTGAAAGCTCTTCCAGAGGGGAGTCTAATGAGGGCAAACATTTGATGGTAGCAGCTTCCCTGCGGGAGATACTCTCTTTGCCAAAATCGCCTTATTAGCCGCAGTTAAATTACAATTCAGTACCCTATCCTAAAGCTTGCTGTTAGGAGGGAATCTGCAGCTTGCAGTGAAAGCGCTTCCAGAGGGGAGTCTAATGAGCGCAAACATTTGATGGTAGCAGCTTCCCTGCGGGAGATACTCTCTTTGCCAAAATCGCCTTATGAGCCGCAGTTAACTTACAATTCAGTACCCTATCCTAAAGCTTGCTGTTAGGAGGGAATCTGCAGCTTGCAGTGAAAGCGCTTCCAGAGGGGAGTCTAATGAGGGCAAACATTTGATGGTAGCACCTTCCCTGCGGGAGATACTCTCTTTCCCAAAATCGCATTATTAGGCGAAAGCAAGTTACAATTCAGTACCCTATCCTAAAGCTTGCTGTTAGGAGGGAATCTGCAGCTTGCAGTGAAAGCGCTTCCAGAGGGGAGTCTAATGAGTGCAAACATTTGATGGTAGCAGCTTCCCTGCGGGAGATAGTCTCTTTGCCAAAATCGCATTATTAGGCGAAAGTAAGTTACAATTCAGTACCCTATCCTAAAGCTTGCTGTTAGGAGGGAATCTGCAGCTTGCAGTGAAAGCTCTTCAAGAGGGGAGTCTAATGAGGGCAAACATTTGATGGTAGCAGCTTCCCTGCGGGAGATACTCTCTTTGCCAAAATCGCCTTATTAGCCGCAGTTAAATTACAATTCAGTACCCTATCCTAAAGCTTGCTGTTAGGAGGGAATCTGCCACTTGCAGTGAAAGCACTTCCAGAGGGGAGTCTAACGAGGGCAAACATTTGATGGTAGCAGCTTCCCTGCGGGAGATGGTCTCTTTGCCAAAATCGCATTATTAGGCGAAAGTAAGTTACAATTCAGTACCCTATCCTAAAGCTTGCTGTTAGGAGGGAATCTGCAGCTTGCAGTGAAAGCTCTTCCAGAGGGGAGTCTAATGAGGGCAAACATTTGATGGTAGCAGCTTCCCTGCGGGAGATACTCTCTTTGCCAAAATCGCCTTATTAGCCGCAGTTAAATTACAATTCAGTACCCTATCCTAAAGCTTGCTGTTAGGAGGGAATCTGCAGCTTGCAGTGAAAGCGCTTCCAGAGGGGAGTCTAATGAGCGCAAACATTTGATGGTAGCAGCTTCCCTGCGGGAGATACTCTCTTTGCCAAAATCGCCTTATGAGCCGCAGTTAACTTACAATTCAGTACCCTATCCTAAAGCTTGCTGTTAGGAGGGAATCTGCAGCTTGCAGTGAAAGCGCTTCCAGAGGGGAGTCTAATGAGGGCAAACATTTGATGGTAGCAGCTTCCCTGCGGGAGATACTCTCTTTGCCAAAATCGCATTATTAGGCGAAAGCAAGTTACAATTCAGTACCCTATCCTAAAGCTTGCTGTTAGGAGGGAATCTGCAGCTTGCAGTGAAAGCGCTTCCAGAGGGGAGTCTAATGAGTGCAAACATTTCATGGTAGCAGCTTCCCTGCGGGAGATAGTCTCTTTGCCAAAATCGCATTATTAGGCGAAAGTAAGTTACAATTCAGTACCCTATCCTAAAGCTTGCTGTTAGGAGGGAATCTGCAGCTTGCAGTGAAAGCTCTTCCAGAGGGGAGTCTAATGAGGGCAAACATTTGATGGTAGCAGCTTCCCTGCGGGAGATACTCTCTTTGCCAAAATCGCCTTATTAGCCGCAGTTAAATTACAATTCAGTACCCTATCCTAAAGCTTGCTGTTAGGAGGGAATCTGCAGCTTGCAGTGAAAGCGCTTCCAGAGGGGAGTCTAATGAGCGCAAACATTTGATGGTAGCAGCTTCCCTGCGGGAGATACTCTCTTTGCCAAAATCGCCTTATGAGCCGCAGTTAACTTACAATTCAGTACCCTATCCTAAAGCTTGCTGTTAGGAGGGAATCTGCAGCTTGCAGTGAAAGCGCTTCCAGAGGGGAGTCTAATGAGGGCAAACATTTGATGGTAGCACCTTCCCTGCGGGAGATATTCTCTTTCCCAAAATCGCATTATTAGGCGAAAGTAAGTACAATTCAGTACCCTATCCTAAAGCTTGCTGTTAGGAAGAAATCTGCAGCTTGCAGTGAAAGCACTTCCAGAGGGGAGTCTGATGAGGGCAAACATTTGATGGTAGCAGCTTCCCTGCGGGAGATAGTCTCTTTGCCAAAATCGCATTATTAGGCGAAAGTAAGTTACAATTCAGCACAGTATCCTAAAGCTTGCTGTTAGGAGGGAATCTGCAGCTTGCAGTGAAAGCGCTTCCAGAGGGGAGTCTAATGAGGGCAAATATTTGATGGTAGCAGCTTCCCTGCGGGACACATTCTCGTTGCCAAAATCGCCTTATTAGCTGCAGTTAAGTTACAATTCAATACCCTATCCTAAAGCTTGCTGTTAGGAGGGAATCTGCAGCTTGCAGTGAAAGCGCTTCCAGAGGGGAGGCTAATGAGGGCAAACATTTGATGGTAGCAGCTTCCCTGCGGGAGATAGTCTCTTTGCCAAAATCGCATTATCAGGCGAAAGTAAGTTACAATTCAGTACCCTATCCTAAAGCTTGCTGTTAGGAGGGAATCTGCAGCTTGCAGTGAAAGCGATTCCAGAGGGGAGTCTAATGAGGGCAAACATTTGATGGTAGCAGCTTCCCTGCGGGAGATACTCTCTTTGCCAAAATCGCTTTATTAGGCGAAAGTAAGATACAATTCAGTACCCTATCCTAAAGCTTGCTGTAAGGAGGGAATCTGCAGCTTGCAGTGAAAGCGCTTCCAGAGGGGAGTCTAATGAGGGCAAACATTTGATGGTAGCAGCTTCCCTGCGGGAGATATTCTCTTTGACAAAATCGCCTTATTAGCCGCAGATAAGTTACAATTCAGTACCCTATCCTAAAGCTTGCTGTTAGGAGGGAATCTGCAGCTTGCAGTGAAAGCGCTTCCAGAGGGGAGTCTAATGAGGGCAAACATTAGATGGTAGCAGCTTCCCTGCGGGAGATACTCTCTTTGCCAAAATCGCCTTATTAGCCGCAGTTAAGTTACAATTCAGTACCCTATCCTAAAGCTTGCTGTTAGGAGGGAATCTGCCACTTGCAGTGAAAGCACTTCCAGAGGGGAGTCTAACGAGGGCAAACATTTGATGGTAGCAGCTTCCCTGCGGGAGATGGTCTCTTTGCCAAAATCGCATTATTAGGTGAAAGTAAGTTACAATTCAGTACCCTTTCCTAAAGCTTGCTGTTAGGAGGGAATCTGCAGCTTGCAGTGAAAGCGCTTCCAGAGGGGAGTCTAATGAGGGCAAACATTTGATGGTAGCAGCTTCCCTGCGGGAGATAGTCTCTTTGCCAAAATCGCATTATTAGGCGAAAGTAGGTTACAATTCAGTACACTATCCTAAAGCTTGCTGTTAGGAGGGAATCTGCAGCTTGCAGTGAAAGCGCTTCCAGAGGGGAGTCTAATGAGGGCAAACATTTGATGGTAGCAGCTTCCCTGCGGGAGATACTCTCTTTGCCAAAATCGCCTTATTAGCCGCAGTTAAATTACAATTCAGTATCCTATCCTAAAGCTTGCTCTTAGGAGGGAATCTGCAGCTTGCAGTGAAAGCGCTTCCAGAGGGGAGTCTAATGAGGGCAAACATTTGATGGTAGCAGCTTCCCTGCGGGAGATACTCTCTTTGCCAAAATCGCCTTATGAGCCGCAGTTAACTTACAATTCAGTACCCTATCCTAAAGCTTGCTGTTAGGAGGGAATCTGCAGCTTGCAGTGAAAGCGCTTCCAGAGGGGAGTCTAATGAGGGCAAACATTTGATGGTAGCACCTTCCCTGCGGGAGATACTCTCTTTCCCAAAATCGCATTATTAGGCGAAAGTAAGTTACAATTCAGTACCCTATCCTAAAGCTTGCTGTTAGGAGGGAATCTGCAGCTTGCAGTGAAAGCGCTTCCAGAGGGGAGTCTAATGAGGGCAAATATTTGATGGTAGCAGCTTCCCTGCGGGAGATACTCTCTTTGCCAAAATCGCATTATTAGGCGAAAGTAAGTTACAATTCAGTACCCTATCCTAAAGCTTGCTGTTAGGAGGGAATCTGCAGCTTGCAGTGAAAGCGCTTCCAGAGGGGAGTCTAATGAGGGCAAACATTTGATGGTAGCAGCTTCCCTGCGGGAGATACTCTCATTGCCAAAATCGCATTATTAGGCGAAAGTAAGTTACAATTTAGTACCCTATCCTAAAACTTGCTGTTAGGAGGGAATCTGCAGCTTGCAGTGAAAGCGCTTCCAGAGGGGAGTCTAATGAGGGCAAACATTTGATGGTAGCAGCTTCCCTGCGGGAGATACTCTCTTTGCAAAAATCGCATTATTACGCGAAAGTAAGTTACAATTCAGTACCTTATCCTAAATCTTGCTGTTAGGAGGGAATCTGCAGCTTGCAGTGAAAGCGCTTCCAGAGGGGAGTCTAATGAGGGCAAACATTTGATGGTAGCAGCTTCCCTGCGGGAGATACTCTCTTTGCCAAAATCGCATTATTAGGCGAAAGCAAGTTACAATTCAGTACCCTATCCTAAAGCTTGCTGTTAGGAGGGAATCTACAGCTTGCAGTGAAAGCGCTTCCAGAGGGGAGTCTAATGAGGGCAAACATTTGATGGTAGCAGCTTCGCTGCGGGAGATACTCTCTTTGCCAAAATTGCATTATTAGGCGAAAGTAAGTTACAATTCAGTACCCTATCCTAAAGCTTGCTGTTAGGAGGGAATCTGCAGCTTGCAGTGAAAGCTCTTCCAGAGGGGAGTCTAATGAGGGCAAACATTTGATGGTAGCAGCTTCCCTGCGGGAGATACTCTCTTTGCCAAAATCGCATTATTAGGCGAAAGTAAGTTACAATTCAGCACCCTATCCTAAAGCTTGCTGGTAGGAGGGAATCTGCAGCTTGCAGTGAAAGCGCTTCCAGAGGGGAGTCTAATGAGGGCAAACATTTGATGGTAGCAGCTTCCCTGCGGGAGATAGTCTCTTTGCCAAAATCGCATTATTAGGCGAAAGTAAGTTACAATTCAGTACCCTATCCTAAAGCTTGCTGTTAGGAGGGAATCTGCAGCTTGCAGTGAAAGCGCTTCCAGAGGGGAGTCTAATGAGGGCAAACATTTGATGGTAGCAGCTTCCCTGCGGGAGATACTCTCTTTGCCAAAATCGCCTTATTAGCCGCAGTTAAATTACAATTCAGTACCCTATCCTAAAGCTTGCTGTTAGGAGGGAATCTGCAGCTTGCAGTGAAAGCGCTTCCAGAGGGGAGTCTAATGAGCGCAAACATTTGATGGTAGCAGCTTCCCTGCGGGAGATACTCTCTTTGCCAAAATCGCCTTATGAGCCGCAGTTAACTTACAATTCAGTACCCTATCCTAAAGCTTGCTGTTAGGAGGGAATCTGCAGCTTGCAGTGAAAGCGATTCCAGAGGGGAGTCTAATGAGGGCAAACATTTGATGGTAGCAGCTTCCCTGCGGGAGATACTCTCTTTGCCAAAATCGCTTTATTAGGCGAAAGTAAGATACAATTCAGTACCATATCCTAAAGCTTGCTGTAAGGAGGGAATCTGCAGCTTGCAGTGAAAGCGCTTCCAGAGGGGAGTCTAATGAGGGCAAACATTTGATGGTAGCAGCTTCCCTGCGGGAGATATTCTCTTTGACAAAATCGCCTTATTAGCCGCAGTTAAGTTACAATTCAGTACCCTATCCTAAAGCTTGCTGTTAGGAGGGAATCTGCAGCTTGCAGTGAAAGCGCTTCCAGAGGGGAGTCTAATGAGGGCAAACATTAGATGGTAGCAGCTTCCCTGCGGGAGATATTCTCTTTGCCAAAATCGCCTTATTAGCCGCAGTTAAGTTACAATTCAGTACCCTATCCTAAAGCTTGCTGTTAGGAGGGAATCTGCCACATGCAGTGAAAGCACTTCCAGAGGGGAGTCTAACGAGGGCAAACATTTGATGGTAGCAGCTTCCCTGCGGGAGATAGTCTCTTTGCCAAAATCGCATTATCAGGCGAAAGTAAGTTACAATTCAGTACCCTATCCTAAAGCTTGCTGTTAGGAGGGAATCTGCAGCTTGCAGTGAAAGCGCTTCCAGAGGGGAGTCTAACGAGGGCAAACATTTGATGGTAGCAGCTTCCCTGTGGGAGATACTCTCTTTGACAAAATCGCATTACTAGGCGAAAGTAAGTTACAATTCAGTACCCTATCCTAAAGCTTGCTGTTAGGAGGGAATCTGCAGCTTGCAGTGAAAGCGCTTCCAGAGGGGAGTCTAATGAGGGCAAATATTTGATGGTAGCAGCTTCCCTGCGGGACACATTCTCTTTGCCAAAATCGCCTTATTAGCCGCAGTTAAGTTACAATTCAGTACCCTATCCTAAAGCTTGCTGTTAGGAGGGAATCTGCAGCTTGCAGTGAAAGCGCTTCCAGAGGGGAGTCTAATGAGGGCAAATATTTGATGGTAGCAGCTTCCCTGCGGGAGATACTCTCTTTGCCAATATCGCATTATTAGGCGAAAGTAAGTTACAATTCAGTACCCTATCCTAAAGCTTGCTGTTAGGAGGGAATCTGCAGCTTGCAGTGAAAGCGCTTCCAGAGGGGAGTCTAATGAGGGCAAACATTTGATGGTAGCAGCTTCCCTGCGGGAGATACTCTCATTGCCAAAATCGCATTATTAGGCGAAAGTAAGTTACAATTTAGTACCCTATCCTAAAGCTTGCTGTTAGGAGGGAATCTGCAGCTTGCAGTGAAAGCGCTTCCAGAGGGGAGTCTAATGAGGGCAAACATTTGATGGTAGCAGCTTCCCTGCGGGAGATACTCTCTTTGCAAAAATCGCATTATTACGCGAAAGTAAGTTACAATTCAGTACCTTATCCTAAATCTTGCTGTTAGGAGGGAATCTGCAGCTTGCAGTGAAAGCGCTTCCAGACGGGAGTCTAATGAGGGCAAACATTTGATGGTAGCAGCTTCCCTGCGGGAGATACTCTCTTTGCCAAAATCGCATTATTAGGCGAAAGCAAGTTACAATTCAGTACCCTATCCTAAAGCTTGCTGTTAGGAGGGAATCTACAGCTTGCAGTGAAAGCGCTTCCAGAGGGGAGTCTAATGAGGGCAAACATTTGATGGTAGCAGCTTCGCTGCGGGAAATACTCTCTTTGCCAAAATCGCATTATTAGGCGAAAGTAAGTTACAATTCAGTACCCTATCCTAAAGCTTGCTGTTAGGAGGGAATCTGCAGCTTGCAGTGAAAGCTCTTCCAGAGGGGAGTCTAATGAGGGCAAACATTTGATGGTAGCAGCTTCCCTGCGGGAGATACTCTCTTTGCCAAAATCGCATTATTAGGCGAAAGTAAGTTACAATTCAGCACCCTATCCTAAAGCTTGCTGTTAGGAGGGAATCTGCAGCTTGCAGTGAAAGCGCTTCCAGAGGGGAGTCTAATGAGGGCAAACATTTGATGGTAGAAGCTTCCCTGCGGGAGATACTCTCTTTGCCAAAATCGCATTATTAGGCGAAAGTAAGTTACAATTCAGTACCCTATCCTAAAGCTTGCTGTTAGGAGGGAATCTGCAGCTTGCAGTGAAAGCGCTTCCAGAGGGGAGTCTAACGAGGGAAAACATTTGATGGTAGCAGCTTCCCTGCGGGAGATACTCTCTTTGCCAAAATCGCATTATTCCCCGAAGTTAATTTACAATTCAGTACCCTATCCTAAAGCTTGCTGTTAGGAGGGAATCTGCAGCTTGCAGTGAAAGCGCTTCCAGAGGGGAGTCTAATGAGGGCAAATATTTGATGGTAGCAGCTTCCCTGCGGGAGATATTCTCTTTGCCAAAATCGCATTATTAGGCGAAAGTAAGATACAATTCAGTACCCTATCCTAAAGCTTGCTGTTAGGAGGGAATCTGCAGCTTGCAGTGAAAGCGCTTCCAGAGGGGAGTCTAATGAGGGCAAACATTTGATGGTAGCAGCTTCCCTGCGGGAGATACTCTCTTTGCCAAAATCGCCTTATTAGCCGCAGTTAAGTTACAATTCAGTACCCTATCCTAAAGCTTGCTGTTAGGAAGGAATCTGCAGCTTGCAGTGAAAGCGCTTCCAGAGGGGAGTCTAATGAGGGCAAACATTTGATGGTAGCAGCTTCCCTGCGGGAGATACTCTCTTTGCCAAAATCGCCTTATTAGCTGCAGTTAAGTTACAATTCAGTACCCTATCCTAAAGCTTGCTGTTAGGAGGGAATCTGCAGCTTGCAGTGAAAGCGCTTCCAGAGGGGAGTCTAACGAGGGCAAACATCTGATGGTAGCAGCTTCCCTGCGGGAGATACTCTCTTTGCCAAAATCGCATTATTAGGCGAAAGTAAGTTACAATTCAGCACAGTATCCTAAAGCTTGCTGTTAGGAGGGAATCTGCAGCTTGCAGTGAAAGCGCTTCCAGAGGGGAGTCTAACGAGGGCAAACATTTGATGGTAGCAGCTTCCCTGTGGGAGATACTCTCTTTGCCAAAATCGCATTATTAGGCGAAAGTAAGTTACAATTCAGTACCCTATCCTAAAGATTGCTGTTAGGAGGGAATCTGCAGCTTGCAGTGAAAGCGCTTCCAGAGGGGAGTCTAATGAGGGCAAACATTTGATGGTAGCACCTTCCCTGCGGGAGATACGCTCTTTGCCAAAATCGCATTATTAGGCGAAAGTAAGTTACAATTCAGTACCCTATCCTAAAGCTTGCTGTTAGGAAGGAATCTGCAGCTTGCAGTGAAAGCGCTTCCAGAGGGGAGTCTAATGAGGGCAAATATTTGATGGTAGCAGCTACCCTGCGGGACACATTCTCTTTGCAAAAATCGCCTTATTAGCCGCAGTT